>NC_045445.1:18431888-18456603 GCF_002776525.5 Piliocolobus tephrosceles
CATGCCTGGCTAATTTTTTATTTTTAGTAGAGACGGGGTTTCACCATTTGTCCAGGCTGGTCTCGAACCCCTGATCTCAGGTAATCCGCCCACCTCGGCCTCCCAAAGTGCTGGGATTACAGGTGTGAGCCATCATGCCCAGCCTGTGATTTTTCATTATATGACTTTCGATTCTGAATTATTTGTTTTGTATTATATAAATGTATTCTATTAATACATATTTTAAATTATGCAATTATTTAAAAAAATCTAACTCTGGATGTGTTGGCAAGGTTGACCTGGAGAGGGTAGAAAAATAACTAGAAGAATAGTGTTATAGTCCTGATGAGATAATAAAGGTCTCTGAACTATCCACGAAGACCCTTTTCTGTTAAGAGTCTCATTAGAATGTAATCTCTTAGAGACCTTGTCTATTTTGTTCACTGCTATATCCCCAGCATCTAGCACAGTGCCTGGTAGCTATAGAAGTTGGACGGATATTTGTTGAGTGAATGAGTGAATAAATCTTGATGTGTTTCTACAAGGCTAAATTGCATGTTTTTTTCTGATTCCTAAGGTGATGCTTATTAATTAAAAAATGCTTCCTTATATGGCAACAAAATAATAGCCATGCCACTCTTGTCTCCACTTTCCCCAAACAAAACAGAATAGGGAGGGGGACCCGCTTCATCTCATGGGAAGCATGGTGATAGTTTCCTGAGGAGCACAAATAAAATCTGTAATGCTGATGTGTAGATTCCCAAGTACGTGGTTAGAGGGGATAGTAGGGAGGGCTTGTTTTATTTGGACCTAAGTGTTTAGTGTTTCCAAGATTCTATTCTTTAGCAAACAGGTCCCAATCCGATTCATAATTGAAAAACCATGATCTGAATATTTTTCATGCAAGGTGTTTTAGCAGAATTTTGTATAAAATCACCACAGGCTTAGGTGGAATTAGATAAACAGATACTTCAAGAGGCTAAGTGCCTGAGAAGTAACATGTCAAGTTGTACAACTATCTATAAGTAGTGTTAAGGGAGTTCTGCATTGAAATATTAGAAAATAAGAAAGAGAGGCCAGGTGCAGTGGTTCACACCTGTAATTCCAACACTTTGGTGTCCGGAGCCATGAGGCCCGGAATTAGCCAACCTCTGTTGCTTGATCTCCGCAAAGTGGAGACAAGATGGCACATTTCCGGGTTCTTTATTATAAATTGTTCCCGCGCGCGCCTAAAACTGTTCCCGCGCGCGCCTAGACTTTTCCCGCGCGCGCCAACCTTTCCCGCGCCTGCGCAAACATTTTCGCGCCCAGGAAGATATGCAGCCTAGGGCGCAGGCGCGATCCCGCGCCCGGGAAATTTACAAACCCACGGCGCATGCGCAATTGTAATTTGAGAGAACCCAGCCCCCCTTCACCGCCCTGGCCCAACCTCTTCCCCTGCCAGCCTATATAAGGCATTGCACTGCCACCATTAAACGAGACTTGATCAGGCTATTTGTCTTGTCTCCATTTCTCGTGTTTTCTTGTCTCCTCCATTCCCACTCCCCCTTCCAGGGCCCGTTCGACTGTCCTGCGGGTTGGGACACTTTGGGAGCACGGGGTGGGAGGAACGTTTAAGCCTATGAGTTTGAGACCAGCCTGGGCAACATGGTGAGACTCTGTCTCAACAAAAAAATACAAAAATTAGCAGGTCATGGTGGCGCGCACCTGTGTAATGCCTGTAGTCAGATTGCTAAGCTCAGGAGGCGGAGTTTGCAGTGAGCCATAACGGTGCCCCTGCACTCTAGCCTGAATGACAGAGTGAGACCTCGTCTCAAAATAAAAAAAGAAAGAAAGAAAATAAGAAAGAGATGTTGGTTACCCTCTAGCTGAAAACAACGGAATGTATATTTAGGCTGCAAGTCCACTTCCTGAATCCTATTGGAACTTTGAAGTTTGAACTTTCAAGCAGATGTTCTGCTGGTAAAGGACATAGCAAGTCAAGATTTTTACAATAAACCCCATCAGCTCAGCAATTGCTAGGCTGATAGTAGACAAAATTAATTCATCCATGTGTAGTGGTTACACTCCCCAGACATTTAAGCTTAGGGTCTTATTACATTAGTATGGCACGATATTGTATCCATAAAATAAAAACCTATCTGTCAACTGCATGAAGACAAGCTACCAAGGCAAGAAGCCAGATGCAGGGGAGGAAGACATGAATCATATCAGGAGAAACAGGATGCAAGGTGGAGACTCGATTTGGTTCCCATATCTCCCTCCCCGCTGGTCCACGTTGATTTCTCAATATTCCCAGCCAGATCCACTCTGCCACAACTCTCAGCAGCTGCTCTACCTCCGACAACACTCCTTCAAAATTGTGGACTCTACTACTTACCTCCAACTTGTGGCAGTTAACCCTGTTATTTCCTGCTAACCACTGGAATTTCTAAGCTAGTCAATGTAGCCTGTGTTATATGGTTTGGTTTCACTGCTACTTTTAAAATATGAAAAAGGGTTGGTTGGTTTGTTTGCTTCTTTTTTATTATTATACTTTAAGTTCTAGGGTACATGTGCACAACGTGCAGGTTTATTACATATGTATACATGTGCCATGTTGGTGTGCTGCACCCATCAACTCGTCAGCACCCATCAACTCGTCATTTACATCAGGTATAACTCCCAATGCAATCCCTCCTCCCTCCCCCTCCCCATAATAGGCCCCGATGTGTGATGTTCCCCTTCCTGTGTCCAAGTGACCTCATTGTTCAATTCCCACCTATGAGCGAGAACATGCGGTGTTTGGTTTTCTGTTCTTGCAATTGTTTGCTGAGAATGATGGTTTCCAGCTGCATCCATGTCCCTACAAAGGACACGAACTCATCTTTCTTTATGGCTGCATAGTATTCCATGGTGTATATATGCCACATTTTCTTAATCCAGTCTGTCACAGATGGACATTTGGGTTGATTCCAAGTCTTTGCTATTGTGAATAGTGCCGCAATAAACATACGTGTGCATGTGTCTTTATAGCAGCATGATTTATAATCCTTTGGGTATATATCCAGTAATGGGATGGCTGGGTCATATGGTATTTCTAGTTCTAGATCCTTGAGGAATCGTCACACGATTTTCCACAATGGTTGAACTAGTTTACAATCCCACCAACAGGGTAAAAGTGTTCCTATTTCTCCACATCCTCTCCAGCACCTGTTTTTTCCTGACTTCTTAATGATTCCCATTTTAACTGGTGTGAGATGGTATCTCATTGTGGTTTTGATGTGCATTTCTCTGATGGCCAGTTATGATGAGCATTTTTTCATGTGTCTGTTCCTGTATGAATGTCTTCTTTTGAGATATGTCTGTTCATATCTTTTGCCCACTTTTTGATGGGGTTGTTTTTTTCTTGTAAATTTGTTTGAGTTCTTTGTAGATTCTGGAAATTAGCCCTTTGTCAGATGAGTAGATTGCAAAAAATTTCTCCCATTCTGTAGGTTGCCTGTTCACTCTGATGGTAGTGTCTTTTGCTGTGCAGAAGCTTTTTAGTTTGATTAGATCCCATTTGTCAATTTTGGCTTTTTTAAATTAAGAGTTTGGAGAACGCTTAAAAATGAGAGGCCATTTGCCTTTTCACAGTGCACACAAGGCATAAAAAATGTTTCTCAATATTGCAGCTGCTAAGTAACACAAAGAGTTTTCCAGTCGCCTAAACATTTGCTTATGCACTTCTGCATTCCTACAATACCATTCAAAAGTTGTGCTGAAATCCTCCATGATTTAGATGCATAACAGGAATAGAAAGGTCATTTCTCCTTCATTCTTCTTCCTTTGGAACCATCAGCCAGTGCCACCGTAATTCTAGATTACACAGTTAAAAGCAAGCGATTTCACTCAGGAAAAGGTGACCATGGTGCTTGCCCTAAATGTAAAAGCTAAGGCTTCATCATTGATCCAGTGACAGGGCCTGGGCTGGGTACTGGGGATATAGAAGTGAGCCAGGGAGACCTGGTTCTTGCCCTCATGTACCATCACAGTCTAGTAGGGAGAGCCAGGCCATAACCAAGAACTCAAAGAAAGCAGCTTTCAGGTTGTGATTAGAGCTATAGTGGAAACAAACAGGAGGGGATGGTAAGAGTCCCTGTGGAGGCACCACTATGGAAATTCAATATTCTTCATATGAGTAAGATAGCCTTGCCCTGAGAAGGTTTCAGTCTAGTGAAGGAGGCAGAGTAAAACAAGTAGACAAATAAACAATCTAATTGTGCTTTATGAGGAAAGAAACAAAGGGTGGTCAGAGAAGACCTCTCCCAGGAGGTGCTGTGTCAGCTGAGACCTCATGGATGAGAAAGGATCACTTGAACCCAGAGCTGGACAAAGAACATTCCAAGCAGAGGGAACAAAGGAATCTAAGGTCTCTACGATGGGGAAAAGCCAGGCGTTTCCAGAAAGGAGGCCGTGGTGGCCTGTGGAACAAGAGAGAAAACAGAAGGAGAGGAGGTTGGAGAGACAGACAACAGCCAGCTTCTTTGGGGTCTTCCAGCCCATGGTGAGCAGTGGAATTCTTATTCCAAGTGCACTGAGAAAATCGAAATATTGCCTACCATCACCTATTGCTTGACCTTCTGTTCCAGAGTGTCTCTTTCTTGCTGGGCAGATGGGTGCAGAGTGTCCATGAGAAATAAGTGTCTCAAAGCATAATAAATTAGCTTTGGCCTTACAAATTTCAAAAATATTTAATTGGATATTTACATATGGTCATTATCTGCACACCTATTCTCGGAGATTGTTATAGCCAAGTAACCTAGTAAGTCAAGTGGAGCCTGAGTTCATTCCCCCTTCACTCTCTCTAAAATGGTTAGCAGCAATGGTGTTTCCAACATGGAGTAGCATTTGTTATGTTCATACTGCCTTCCTCTGTTAACTAATAAGTAACCGAAGGTAGTGGTTTGGTCGGTTACATACTGTGTCCTTCCAGAGAGGATGTGAAGTGGGTTACATCAACCTATGTAATGTAACAAGACAAAAAATGATCAATAGATAAAATTCATGACCAAGGGAAAATATAGGAAGGAAAATTAAGTGAAACAAAAAGTAAAGTTAAAACAGTGTGCTGGAATGCCATAAGTGAATTACAAAACTGCCTCTGGGCTTCTTGGTGGACAAAGAAAAGAAGGAAGCAAGATAGAGTTTCTCTTGAATATAAGATAAACCAGTCTGGGCACGGTGGCTCACGCCTGTAATTCCAGCACTCTGGGAGGCCGAGGTAGGCGGATCACAAGGTCAGGAGACCAAGGCCAACCTGGGTAACACAGTGAAACCCCCTCCCTACTAAAAATACAAAAAATTAGCCAGGCATGGTGGCACATGCCTGTAGTCCCAGCTACTCAGGAGGCTGAGACAAGAAAATCGCTTGAACCCAGGAGGCAGAGGTTGCAGTGAGCTAAGATTGTGCGACTGCACTCCAGCCTGTGCGACAGAGCAAGACTCCGTCTCAAAATAAATAAATTTAATAAATAAATAAATAATAAAATTAAAAAAATATAAACCATAGTTTTGCTTAGGAAGAGTGCAGCTTTTCCTGGCATAGGAACCTGAGAGAAGTTTCTTTAGTGGGTTCTGTTAGATTGGAGACATTGCTCTCAAATTGATCTATGCCTTTTTCAAAAGCAGCTTTTGTAAAGTATATTTACACACCATCAACACCCATTTTAAATGTACAAGTTCCTGTGTCTTCTTAAGGACTTCTACATGAGAACACCTCAGAAGGTTCTGTAATTGGAGGGCAGAATTATTATCTTTCCTTCAGATAAAGTGATTCATACTTCCTCCTAGCAAAAAGCTCTACAATTACTATATTCCTTCTCATTGCTAATCTTACAGACTATAGTATTTCCATTTTATAAGATGGAGATCCTAAGGCTCAGGAAAGTTGAGCAATTTAGCTGAAGTTGGACAATTTAGCCAAGGCTAAACTTCAAAACTGGAATGTAACACAAGCCACATTCCTATTTCACTTGCTAAATATGTGTTGATTTTCCCTGTTTACAGATTGCTACTGTTGCAGTGTGTCCATCTCACTCAATAGAAGTCCAGAAATGTGAAAGAGTTCCAGGAATTCAAACACTCTTAAGGCCCTATTTCAGATTGCTAAACACAGATTAAGTGTAAGTAATACCCTCCAATACTAAAAATGAAGAAATAAGGTTTACTTTTTTAACTTCTTGGATAAACATAAGAAAAATTTAT
The DNA here is from genome assembly GCF_002776525.5 of Piliocolobus tephrosceles. Classification (NCBI taxonomy): domain Eukaryota; kingdom Metazoa; phylum Chordata; class Mammalia; order Primates; family Cercopithecidae; genus Piliocolobus; species Piliocolobus tephrosceles. The sequence continues at coordinate 18,438,096 of NC_045445.1, forward strand.
TTTGAGCCTTTAAAAAGTAGGCAGAACATTCCATCACATTGGTTCAAAGATCAGTTTCTCAGAACTTCGCTGGTTGTTGGTTAATGACATATGGCCCAACAGGAATATTAGTATATAGATAAATAGCTCACAAGCAGAATGTGAAATATTAAGGTGTTATTGCAAAAGACTTTGCTGCTTTCCAGAAGTATATTAACAAGATAACATGAAGCCCAAAATATTTGTAAATTCATCCTCTTTGTTTATCCAGCATTTTCAAGCTTCTTGTGAAGTATCCTACAGAGCCAAGCAAGGATCTGACCATCCTGGAGCCAATTATCTTGGAGTAGAACATGTTTATGATTTCTTCAGACTCCATCCAGCACAGACCAAGGGCTGGAGAGGGACAGGAAGGCCAAAGGTGTCTGCTTGGATCATCTAAGAACCCAGCACAGTGCTGGGAACATAGTAGGTGCTCAAATAATTGGATTTTAACCTGCAATAAATGGGATAGGGAAAGAGTTTTTACATTGCTTATTTTTTGTACATTAAAAAAAAAAAACTTTTGTATTGAGTGTAAGTGTAGAGCTTGATGGATTTTTACAACCAGAACACACCTGTATTGCCAATTACCCACTTCCAGTGGAGGATTTTTTTAACAAGGGAATGAAAAGAAATGGGTAAAATCTGCCCTTGATCCTTCAGGAAGACATAGTAGAGTAGGGGAGACACATAGCAAATAAAACAATTACATTAAAATCAATGTGCTGAGTACTCTAATAGAAGTGTGTACATGATACCTAGGGGCATGATGGAGGAAGTGGCTCACTTTACCCTGATTGTTAGTGAAGTCTTCACAGAGGAAGGGCACTTGAGATGGGTCTTAAAGGAAAAGAGTTTGCCAGGTGGAGAAGGATGGAGATAGAAGTTGGCATATGTAAAGGGAAGTGTGGGCAAAGGCAAGTGTGGGAGAGCTGGACAAAGATAGTGTGACCGGAACACTAGGGGCATGAACATTCCTTCATTGACCCACAGCCCTCTCCATCTGATACTTTTTTCTTGCTCCCTTCTTAGCCCAACTTCTCCAAAGAATTATCTACTCACACTGCCTCTTCCTCTTCACCTCCCATCCACTCTTCAACCCACTCCAACCCATCTTCCAGACTCTCCACTTTATTGAACCTCTTGCTTCAATGTTGGCAAGTCCAAGGAACATTCTTCTGTCTTTATTTAGCTTCTCAGTGATATCCAAAAGTCAGTCATTCTCTCATTCTTAAGACAATCATTTTGTTTGTTTGCTTCTGTGATATCCCACATCCTCAAGCTTCTCCTGCAGTGTCTTTTACTTCCCCATTTCCTCTCCATATGCAAAGTGTAAATAAGATAATACATGAAAAGTCCTTAGAATAGGTCCTGGTAAATAGTAAACATTCAATAAATATTATCTGTTATTATTTCTGGTCTCCTGGCAGCATTTTTTTCATTTTTCCAGTCCTGTTATCAGTTTATTTTTATTTTAAGTTATTTCCCAATCTTTAAATGTTGTTATTCATTAGGGCTCATGTTTTAAATACCATCTATATATTCATGAATCACAAATTTATATCTTTAGCCTTTACTTGTTCACGGATCTTTTTTTTTTTTTACACAGCAGCAAGAATATTCTTTTAAAAATTAGTAATAGAGCAAGGATGTCCATTCTCATCACTTTTATTCAGCATCATACTGGAGGTTCTAGCCAGTGCAATAAAGCAAGAAAAATAAAAAAAAGATATAGGAATTGGAAAAAAAGAAGTAAAACTTTTCTTCAGATAACATAATTGTGTATAGAAAAAAAACTAAGGAATCTACAAAAGAAATACTAGAACTAATAAGCAAATTAAGCAAGATTGAGATACAAGGTTGACATACAAAAAGAATTGTATATTGGCAATGAAAAACTGGGAAAAGAAAATTTGAAACACATTATTATTTATAAAATTTAAAAATTTTAAAATGCTCAAAAAATATAATGAGAGCAGTTCAAGAGTTTTAGGCTGAAAAATAGAATACATTGCTGAAAGAAATTAAAGAAGGCCTAAATAAATGGAGAGATATATCATGTTGATGGATTGGAAGAATCAATACTGTTAGCATGTCAAACTCTTTTAAATTGATCTCTGGATTTCATGGAGTCCCATTTATAATTCCAGTCAATTTCTTTTATAGAAATTGACAAGCTGATTCTAAATTTATTTGAAAATGCAAAAGACCTAAACAAAACAAACTTGAAAAAGAAAAAATTTGGATGATTCACACTGCGTGTATTCAACACTTACTCTAAAGTTACTGGGTGGTACTGACATAAAGATAGCAAATAGATTAATGGAACAGGATAGAGAGTCCAGTGATAACCCCATACAGGTACTGCCTGGTAATTTTCAACAAAGGTGCAAAGACAATTCAATGGGGGAAACGATAGTCTGTTCATCAAATGGAGCTGGGAATAACTAGATATTCTATATATTCTTTTTCTTTCTTTTCTTTTTCTTTCTTTCTTTCTTTTTTTTTTTTTTTTTTTTTTTTTGAGACAGACTTTCACTCTTGTTGCCCAGGCTGGAGGGTGCAATGGCGCATGATCTTAGCTCACTGCAACCTCTGCCTCTCAGGTTGAAGCTATTCTCCTGCTTCAGCCTTCCAAGTAGCTGAGATTACAGGTGCCTGCCACCATGCCTGGCTAATTTGTTTTTGTATTTTTAGTGGAGACGGGATTTCACCATGTTGTCCAGGGCTGGTCTCGAACTCCTGACCTCAGGGGATCCACCTGCCTCGGCCTCCCAAAGTGCTAGAATTATAGGCGTGAGCCACCGCAACTGGCCACAGCTAGATATTCTTATGCAAGGAAAAGGAACTTTGACCCCCTAGCTCACTACTTAATTAAACATTACTTTTGGATGCATCATATGCCTAAGGCAAAAGCTGAAACTCTAAAGCTTCTAAAATAATACATAGGCAGTTATCTTCATGACATGAGATAGGCAATGGTTTCTTACATAAGACACAGAAAGCACTAACCTTAAAAGAAAAAAAAAATGATAAATGAAACAATTAAAAGTAAACATTTCTCCTCATAAAATGACACCATTAAGAAAATGGATAGTCCAACCATTGTGGAAAGCAGTGTAGCAATTCTTCAAAGAGCTAAAAATAGAACTACCATTCCACTGAGCAATCCCGTTCCTGGGTATATACCCAAAGGAATATAAATCATCCTACCATAAAAACATATGCACACCAATGTTCGTTGCAGCCCTATACACGATAGCAAAGACATGGAATCAACCTAAATGCCCATCAATGGTAGGTTGGCTAAAGAAAATGTGGTACATATATGCCATAGAATATTGTGCAGCCATAAAAAAGAATGAGATCATGTCCTTTGCAGGAACATGTAAGGAGCTGAAGGCCATTATCCTTAGCAAACTGACGCAGGAACAGAAAATCAAATATTGCATATTCTCACTTATAAGTGGGATCTAAATTATGAGAACACATGGACACATAGAGGGGAACAACACACACTGGGGTCTAATTGAGGGTGGAGGCTGGGAAGAGTGAGAGGATCAGGAAAAATAACTAATGGGTACTAGGCTTAGTACCTGGATGATGAAATAATCTGTACAACAAACCCTTGTTATATAGTTTATCTATATAACAAACCTGTACATGTACGCACGAACCTAAAACAAAAGTTTTTTTTAAAAAAAGAAAATTAACAGTCAAGCCACAAACTGGGAAAAAAATATTCACAATACATATAACTGACAAAGAACAAAATACAGAAACTTAATAGAAAAATAGACAAAAGACTTGAATAGACATTTTAAAAACAAAGATCTATAAAGGGACAACAAACACATGGAAAGCTTATCAGCATTATTAACTATCAGGTAAATACAAACTAAAACTGCAGTGAAATGCCATTTCATACCCTCTAGAATGGCTAAAATCAAAAAGACTGACAGCACAAAATATTAGCAAGGATGTGAAGTAATGGGAAACCTCACACATTGCTGATGGTAATGTAAGATGGTGAACCAGGCTCACGCCTGTAATCCCAGCACTTTGGGAGGCCGAGACAGGCGGATCACATGAGGCCAGGAGTTCAAGACCAGCCTAGCCAACATGCTGAAACCACATCTCTACTAAAAATACAAAAATGAGGCCGGGCGCAGTGGCTCAAGCCTGTAATCCCAGCACTTTGGGAGGCCGAGATGGGCGGATCACGAGGTCAGGAGATCAAGACCATCCTGGCTAACACGGTGAAACCTCATCTCTACTAAAAAAAATACAAAAATCTAGCCGGGCGAGGTGGCGGGCGCCTGTAGTCCCAGCTACTCGGGAGGCTGAGGCAGGAGAATAGCCTAAACCCGGGAGGCAGAGCTTGCAGTGAGCTGAGATCCGGCCACTGCACTCCAGCCTGGGAGACAGAGCGAGACTCCATCTCAAAAAAAAAAAAAAAAAAAATACAAAAATTAGCCAGGCATGGTGGTGCACACCTGTAATCCCAGCTACCTGGGAGGTTGAGGAATGAGAATCGCTTGAGCCTGGGAGGCGAAGGTTGCAGTGAGCCGGGATCATGCCACTACACTCCTGGGAGACAAAGCCAGATCTTGTCTTAAAAAAAAAAAATGGTGAACCACTTCGGAAAAGTGTTTAGCAAACTCTTGTTAAACATGTATCTACCTTTATGATCTAACCACCAACTTTAATTCTAGGCATTTATCCAAGATAAATACAAGCATATGTCCATGAAAAGACTCACACAAGAATCCTCATAGCAGCCTTATTCATGTGGTCAAAAACTAGGGATGGAAGACCAAAGCATGCATACGTCAATAGGAGAAAGGAGAAATTGTAATAAATTAATACAATGGGATATTACTCACCAGTATGAGGAACCAACTACTGTTACATACAACAACATGGATAAATCTCAAAAGCACGAACAAAAGAGAGCAGACATAGAAGTATACAATGCGTGATTCTATTTATATGAAGTTCAAGAACAGACAAATGTGATCTATAGCAGGAGTTCCCAACCCCTGGGCCATGGATTGGTACTGGTCTGAGCTCCACCTCCTGTCAGATCAGTGGCAGCATCAGATTCTCATAAGAGCGCAAACCCTATTGTGAACTGCACATGAGAGGGATCTAGACTGCACACTCCTTATGAGAGCTGAATTCCTCTGAAAACATCCTCCCACCTTCTGTGGAAAAATTGTCTTCCAGGAAACCGATCCTTGGTGCCAAAAACGTTGGGGACCGTGGATCTATAGGATAGAAATCAGATCACTGTGTGTGGGGAAGGGGTGATTGCCTGCAAAGGGACATGAAATTTTTTTCTGGAGTGACGGAAATGTTTGATGGCTTGATTTGGGTGTTGGTTACACAGGGGTATATAATTACCTAAACTCGCTGAACTGAACACTTAAGATTTATGAATTTTTGTTATATATAAATTAAAATCCAATTAAAATTAAAAACATAAACCTCCAAAGCTTAGAACAACAACAACTAAAAGATCTCTAAGTCCTTAATTGACATCACTACTTGGAAAATTAAATCAACATCTTAAATGGAACTCAGATATTGAGTGGTGGTCTGAAAATCCTTTCCCACCCATGAAGAAAAAATAAAGTCATTTGATAGACTAATTTAGATAGGGTAATTAGGGAGCTGAGGGAAGAATATTCCAGACAGAGGGAAAACAAATGCAAAGATTTTGGCGGCCAGGCATGGTGGCTTTCGCCTGTAATCCCAGCACTTTGGGAGGCCGAGGCAGGTGAATCATGAGGTCAGGAAATCGAGACCATCCTGGCTAACACAGTGAAACCCCATCTCTACTAAAAATACAAAAAATTATCCGGGCGTGGTGGCAGATGCCTGTAGTCCCAGCTACTCGGAGGCTGAGGCAGAAGAATGGTGTGAACCCGGGAGGCAGAACTTGCAGTGAGCCGAGATCGTGCCACTGCACTCCAGCCTGGGCGACAGAGTGAGACTCCATCTCGAAAGAAGACAGGGAAGGGAAGGGAAAGAAAGGGAAGGGAAGGGGAAGGGAGGGGAGGGGAGGGGAGGGAAGGGGGAAAGGCAAGGGAAGGGAAGGGAAAGAGGGAAGGGAGAGGGAGGGAGGAAGGAAGGAGAGAGAGAGAGAAAGAAAGAAAAGAAAAGAAAAGAAGGAAAGAAAGAAAGAAAGAAAGAAAGAAAGAAAGAAAGAAAGAAAGAAAGAAAGAAAGAAAGAAAGACGGAAGGAAGGAAGGAAGGAAGGAAGGAAGGAAGGAAGGAAGGAAGGAAGGAAGGAAGGAAGGAAAGAGTTTGGCATGTGCCTGGAACTTAGTAAGCAAGGGAAAAGCAGTGGGTGATGGGAGATGGTATCAAAGAGGTAGGGTCAGATCATGTAGGGCCGTATTGGCTATAAAGAGGTTTTATTTCGAGTGTGATGAGAAGACACTGGAGGGGTTTCAACAGATGTTTGACATGATTGCATTATAAAGGATTCCTCTGAGTGCTCTGTGGAGAATAGATCTGGAATTTGGAGGATGGGAAACAGTGGAAGCAAAGTGGCCAATCAGAATGCATGTTCAGCATGGAATACTATTAGGCCATTAAAAAGAATGAATTCATGTCTTTTCCAGCAACACAGATGCAACTGGAGGCCATTATCCTAAGTGAATTAACACAGGAATGGAAAATCAAATACCACATGTTCTCATTTATAAGTGGGAGCTAAACATTGGACATAAAGATGGGAACAATGGGCACTGGAGACTCCAAAAGTGGGGAGGGAGGGAGGGAGGGAGGGAGGGAGGGAGGGAGGGCAAGGGATGAAAAACTGCCTATTGGGTGCTATACTCACTACCTGCGTGGCAGGATCAATCACACCCCAGACCTCAGCATCACACAATATACCAATGCAACAAACCTGCACATGTACCCCCTGAATCTAAAATAAAAGTTGAAATTATAATTTTAAAAAAAGATGTGTTGGTTATTCCCCTAAAGATTTTTACCCATTCTCCAATTTCATTCTATGCTCCCCTCTAACCCTAAAGGCTGATCTTTGTAGACGGCATTTCCAGGGCTCTGTTGCTGGCTGGTTTTTGGTTGACTTTAGCCAATAGAGGCACTGGCAGGAGACCAGAAGGTGGAATAAGAGAGGCCAAGGTACTCCTTACACTCCCATATACCCCATTTCCTTCCTTCCTTACCTGGGTCCCAACTGTGACTGTGTTGCTGCAGCCATAGATCCTGTTGCTTGTTCCTGGTGTTTCACCATCTTTTGGTGTTTTGTTAACCGTATCCACATTTTGGCTAATAGTTGCATCATTAAACTCTCTTTGGTTAATCTCTTTGAAGTGTGCCGTCTGTTTTACACTGGTGTCCTGAATAGCATAGGTGGCTGTTGCAGGCAAAAAGATGATGGTGGCTTGGATGACAGTGGTAGTGTTGCAGGTGGTAAGAAGAGGGGAGAGTTGAGATAAATTTTGGAGGTAGCAATCATAGGATATCTTTAAGGACTAAATATGGAGGATTGGGGAAAGAGAGAAATGGAGGATTTGGGTTCAAGTGACTGGTAGTGCAGTTCAGTGAGGCAGGAAGTCTGAGGGAGATATAAGCTTATAGGGGTGGAAATGAGTAATCAAGAATTTATTGTCAGCTATAATCACTTTGAGTTGTCAATTAGACATCCAAGTGGGGATGTCATGAAGGCATGAAGACATAGGAGTCTGGTACTTAGTAGAGATGTTTGGCTAGAGACAGCAATTTGGGAGCCACCAGTCTGTCCTAGTGTTTAAAGCAATGGGACAGAATGAGATCACCTGAGGAGAGAGTGTGTTGGGGAACTCCCATTGTGTGAGTTGTGAGGGGAGACAGGGCCCATCATCTACTGAGGAAATTGAAAAGGCCAGATACTTGCCTTCCCCAACCTCTGGCAGCCTAGGCAAGGGCATGTGACCTAGGCTTAGCCACCCTGGGACCCCTATCCAGGACTTAGAATCTGGAGCCAGTGTTGCAAAGAAGCAAGAGATAGCTCCAAATTTGTCCTGATGGCAGCAGCTGCAGGATCCAGTGTTCATTGGCACTGATTATTGGCATGGTATCCATGACCAGTGCTGATGGTGCCAATGTCAGCATTCAGCATCCAGAGGGGATGGCAGGGCACCTAACCAGTCCATTCCTGTGATGTTAGCTTGGCTAGGACTCTGACTCCTGAGATTCTCTTAGATAGATAGATAGATAGATAGATAGATAGATAGATAGATAGATAGATAGATCGATCGATCTCCAGAGACAGAGTCTCGCTCTGCCACCAGGCTGGAGTGCAGTGGCGTGATCTCGGCTCATGCAACCTCTGCCTCCTAGCTTCAAGCGATTCTCCTGCCTCAGCCGCCTGAGTAGCTGGGACTACAGGCTGGAGCCACCACATCTGGCTAATTTTTGTATTTTTTGGTAGAGACCGGGTTTGATCATGTTGGCCAGGCTGGTCTCTAACTCCTGACCTCAAGTGATCTGTCCGCCTCGGCCTCCCATGGTGCTGGGATTACAGGTGTGAGCCACGATAAAACCTCAGACCCTCACAGTTCTTAACACATACTTTTGTTACCAGTGGAGGGTGTCCAGGTTCTTGGTGTTTTGAACAAATAACTGGACAAAACGCATGAAGGAAGGAAAGAATGAAGGAACAAAAGCAGAGATTTACTGAAAACAAAAGTACACTCCACAGTGTGGCAGCAGGCCCGAGCCATGGCTCAAGGGCCGGAATACAGAATCTTCTCGGGTGCAAATACCCCCTAGAAGTTTCCCATTGGCTACTTGGTGCTCACCTCATTTAAATAGAGTGGTGGCCTGCAATCGGAGATTAAAGTGAAATTATAAAGTTGCACTTTTATGCAAATGAAGACTTGGCTCACAATCAGAGGCTGAAGTACAGTTAGAAAGTTACACTCCTATATAAACGTCTGATTGGTTGCAAAGAGCAACCAATCAGAGATACTTTCAATTTCCCGTTGCCGTGCAGAAAAGGTGGGGGCTTGCAAAGGGAGTAGTCTCTGGTACTTTTGTTACTTAGGTTAGAAAGTTAGACTTTTCCTTTCTATTTAGTTCTAGGAAGTCAGCGTGAAATGGCCTTTGGTTCCTTGCCTCCAGACCCTATTCTCCTGCCTCACTTTCAAATGTTTGAGCTAAAAAAAGTGTGTGCTTATGTATGTACACTAGATTATAAAATCAAGAGAACACAGATATGAACACACACACACACACACACATATATGTGTGTATATATATGTATGCATATATATGTATGCGTATATATATATATATGTGTGTGTGTGTGTGTGTGTGTGTGTATATGTATTTTTGAGATGGGATCTCACCCTGTCGCCCAGGTTGGAATGCAGTGGCATGATCTCAGCTCACTGCAGCCTCTGCCTCCTGGCACCCGGGCTCAAAGGATTCTTCCACCTCCACCTCCTGAGTACATAGGACCACAGGTGCACACCACCTTGCCCAGCTAATTTTTGTATTTTTGGTAGAGACAGGTTTTCGCCATGTTGCTCAGGCTAGTCTCAAACTCTTCAGCTCAAGCGATCCACCTGCCTCGGCCTTTCAAAGTGCTGGGATTACAGCTGTGAGCCACCAAACCCAGCCCATTCACCATATCTTAAGCAACAGTTAGAGAAACCCCTGAATTCCTGATTTTAAGCTATGTATCCGTAATGAAAGCAAGGATGCCTGTTGTCCTTTGTGGCTAGAAAAAAGAGCTGATGCTTCACTTTTCAAAACTTCTCAAGGTAATTCAATATCTCCCTTCTCTCCAGTGTGTTAAATGAAAGTCAACTGTTGACTTTGAGGAAACTTAAATAAATCATTGTAACAACTGGAGTCTCAATCTGCTTTGGCAAAAAAGAAAATACGTAGAATTACCCTACAGGGTTTTATTTTACATTTTATTGATTTTGAGCTGCATAAGGAGGTATCTGCTGGGGCTCCTGAAAAGAAACCAATTTTTTTGTCTCCAGACAGCTCCAGATCCAAAGAGAAGGTCAGCTTCTCAGCTGTGGTGGGGACCCAACCTAGGAGAGTGTGCAGTCAGTTGGAACTCTGTTCACCAAAAAACGGGGAAGTCAGTAAATGGAGAAATAAGGCAATTTTAAAAAGAGCCGGGCGCGGTGGCTCAAGCCTGTAGTCCCAGCACTTTGGGAGGCCGAGACGGGCGGATCACGAGGTCAGGAGATCGAGACCATCCTGGCTAACATGGTGAAACCCCGTCTCTACTAAAAAATACAAAAAAACTAGCCGGGCGAGGTGGCGGGTGCCTGTAGTTCCAGCTACTCCGGAGGCTGAGGCAGGAGAATGGCCTAGACCCAGGAGGCGGAGCTTGCAGTGAGCTGAGATCCGGCCACTGCACTCCAGCCTGGGCGACAGAGCGAGACTCCGTCTCAACGCAGAGATCTGAAAAAAAGATCAATACAGCTGAGGCTAAATCCTGTTGACCCCATCTTAATAACTCTCCCACATGTACAGCCTCATCTCCATCCCCATTTGGTCTTGGCCAATGACTCTCAAACTTTAATATGGGCACCAGTCACCTGGGGATCTTGCTATAATGTAGATTCAGACTTGGCAGGTGTGCAATGAGGCTGGAAATTCTGCTTATTTAATATGATCTCAGGTGATGCACTTCGAGCTGTAGCATAGCTTATGTAGATATTTGCAGAATATTTGCAGAACGTGGTCTGCAAATCCCAACACTTTGGGAGGCCCAGGCAGGTGGATCACTTGAAGGCAGGAGTTCTAGACCAAGCTGGCCAACATGGTGAAACTCCATCTCTGCTAAAAATAAAAATAAAATGAAAAAAAGGGGGAAACATTAGCCAGGTGTGGTCGCTTGTGCCTGTAGTCCAAGCTACTTAGGAGGATGAGGCAGGAGAATCACTTGAACCTGAGAAGCAGAGGTTGCAGTGAGCTGAGATCACACCACTGCACTCCAGCCTGGGCGATGGAGTGAGACTTCATCTCAAAAAAGCAAAAAAGGCCGGGCGCGGTGGCTCAAGCCTGTAATCCCAGCACTTTGGGAGGCCGAGACGGCTGGATCACGAGGTCAGGAGATCGAGACCATCCTGGTCTACACGGTGAAACCCCGTCTCTACTAAAAATACAAAAAAAAAACTAGCCGGGCGAGATGGCCGGCGCCTGTAGTCCCAGCTACTCGGGAGGCTGAGGCAGGAGAATGGCGTAAACCCGGGAGGCGGAGCTTGCAGTGAGCTGAGATCCGGCCACTGCACTCCAGCCTGGGCGACAGAGCGAGACTCCGTCTCAAAAAAAAATAAATAAATAAATAAATAAAATTAAATAAAGATTGATTTAGGAGCTAATCCTGAATCCGTAACATTTCCCTCACTCCTCTCCACTTAAAGTCCCTCAGTGGCTCCCACTGTTGCTGGAATACAATCCAGACCCCTTACTGTGGCCCCAAAGGCCTCTATGCCCATTAACCTCCAGAGGCCACTCTGCTCTCACAGCCCTGTGTCCTTGCAAGTCTTGTTCTTTCTCCTTCCATTGGACCTTCTCCCCTCCATCTGCCTGGTGAAGAGTCAGGCCTTCAATACTCTCTGGTAAGCCTTCTCTTTCCCTCCGGAGCTCCTCCTCCCTTCACAGAAGGAGGACCCCTTCCCTGTGTGTTCCTACTCTACCCTGAATATAGCTCTACCAGCAATTTAATCAGATTTTCAACCTTTTACATGGTTATCCCCTAGTACTAAATCATGAGCTCCTTGAGAGCACAGATTTCCTCTACTCCTTTCTTCCTCCCTCCGTTCTTTTTTCCCTCCCTCTCTCCTTCCCTCTTCTCCTCCTTCTCTCTCCCTCTCTCTTCTTCCTTTTCTTCCTTCCTCCCTTCCTTCCTTCTTTCCTTTCTTCCTTTCTCTCTCCCCTCGTTCCTCCACTCCTTCCTCCTCTCTCTCCTCTTCCTTCCTCACTCCGCCCCTCCCCTTCCTCCTTTTCCTTGCCTTTCCTCCTTCTCCTCCTTTCCCTTCCTTCCTGCCTCCATCTTTCTCTCCCTCCCTCCATCTTTCTTTTTTTCCTTTCTGTCACTCTGAACTATCTAAAATTTCTGAAGCTTCTGGCATATAGGACTTTGCAGCACTGTTTTAATTTCCCTGGAATACCCTTTCCCCACTTTCTAGGCCCGAAAACTCCCACTCATTCTGCAGGATTCAACTCAGATGTGACTTGCTCTAAGAAATTTTCATTAATAATTCTTACCCCCGCTCCACCCCCAAGTCAGACTAGGGATTCCCACAATACCCAGTATAAAGCTCTCCTAGCACTGATCACACTGCTTTGCAATGGAATGTTTACTTCTCTACTCACCGGACTATCCATTCATTTGTTCACTCAGGAAATACATGTTGAACACCTACAGTTCTAGGCACCAGGGATACAGCAGTTCACAAAACAGACAAAAAGCCCTGCTCTCTTGGAGCTTACATTCTAATGAAGGGGAGACATGTAATACACAGATACATATGTCAGGTGGCGATAATGCCTTTACATAAAAAATAAAGCAGATCAAGGCCATAGAGAAGGATGTGGAGGTATGCCATTTAGGGTGGTGAGGAAAGGCCTCTTGTCTAAGATGGTACATTTGGGCAGAAACCTGAGTGAAGTAAGGAAGCCATGAAGATATCTGAGAATATTCTAGACAAGGAACAGCAAGTGTGAAGGCCATGAAAATGGAGTGTGTGGGACATTTTTGAGGACCAGCATGGAAGCCAGAAAGGCTGGAACTATGTGAGCCAGTGGGAAAGCAGTGAGAGGTATTGCTGAGCCTTACAGGAGGACATAAAGGAGATCACAGGGCCAAGCACAGTGGCTCTCACTTATCTACAATCCCAGCACTTTGGGAGGCCCAGGCAGGTGGATCGCTTGAGCCCAGCAGTTCGAGACCCACCTGGGCAACATGACAAAACCCCATCTCTACCAAAAATACAAAAATTAGCTGGGGGTGGGGGCACACCCCTCTGGTCCCAGCTACTCAGGAGGTAGAAGTGGGAAAACCATCTGAGCCCGGGAGCTCACGGCTACAGTGAGCCAAGATTCCACCACTGCACTCCAGCCTGGGTGACAGAGTGAGACTGGAAAAAAAAAAAAATCAGGAGGTTTCACTTCTGTTCAGCACCTACCCACCATATAATAAAGTGTAGTGAATGCCAAGAGCTGTCTTTTATTGCATTCCTTCCATGGGCCCATTATCTCTAATGCTTACAATAACCCCATAAGGGAGCTGTTGCTAACCCAACTGTACACACGAAGCAACTGAGGCTAAACGATTTGCCAAAGGACACTCAGCCAGTAGGTGGTACAGGAGAGATTGGAACCTGGATGTGACTACAAAGCCTGTGCCATTTCTGCTATATTTCATCATGTATTCCTGTAATTAAAAACAGTACTGAAAAATTCCAGACTTTTACAGAAGGAGGATAAAACGAGACAGTCTCATAACTTAAATGGTAAAACACACACACACACAAATCAAAAAAAGGTCAGTCAGCTTGATGGTTCATGTCTGTAATCCCAGCACTTTGGGAAGCCGAGGCGGGTGGATCACTTGAACCCTGGAACTGGAAACCAACCTGGGCAACATGGCAAAACCCTGTTTCCACACACACACAAAATAATAATAATAATAATAATAATAATAATAATAATAATAATAATAATACAAAAGTAGTCGGGCATGGCAGTGCACACCTGTAGTCCTAGCTACTTGGGAGGCTGAGGTGGGAGGAGTGCTTAAGCCTGGGAGTCAGAGGTTGCAGTAAGCAGAGATTGCGCCACTGCGCTCCAGCCTAGGCGACAGAGTGAGAACCTGTCTAAAAAAAAAAAAAAAAAAAAAAATTACAAAAATGACCAGGGCGTGTTGGCATGTGCCTGTAATCCCAGACAGTTGGGAGGCTGAGACAGGAGAAGCACTTGAACCCAGAGTAGGAGGTTGCAGTAAACTGAGATTGGGGCACTGAACTCCAGCCTGGACAACAGACTGAGATCCCATCTCAGAAAAAGAAAAAAAAATAAAGTCGTCAGTTTAAAAGTTTTAAGTACAAGAAATACCAAGGACTCTTGTAAACAAACATTCTTTCTTGGTGTTTTGTTTGTTTGTTTTTTGGCAGGTTCTCACTCTGTCACCCAGGCTGGAGTGCAGTGGCACGATCTTGGCTTGCTGAAACCTCCACCTCCCAGGCTCAAGTGATTCTTCTTATGCCTCAGTCTCCCGGGGACCACAGGGATGTGCCACCATGCCTGGTTATTTGTTTATTTTTTATTTTTTGGTAGCGACAGAGTTTCACCATGTTGCCCAGGTTGGTCTTCAACTTCTGAACTCAATCCACCCGCCTCTGCCTCCCAAAGTGCTGGGATTACAGGCATGAGTCACTGTGCCCGGCCAGAAATAAGAAAATTTACCTTAAAGTCTGTTAAAGAAGCTTATTGGTGGAGATAGATATAGATATAGATATAGATATAAATAGATATCTATTTCTTATTGGTTCTGTTTCTCTGAAGAACCCCAACTAATACATTACTTATACCACAAGTTGAGTAGCACTTATCTAAAATTCTTGGGACAAGAAGTGTTTTGGATTTTGGATTTTTTAGATTCCTGGATATTTGCAGATACTTTAACTACCTGAGCATCCGTAATTTGAAAAGCCTACCTCCAAAACGCTCCAATGAGAATATCCTTTGAGCATCATGTTAGCATTTTGGAGTTTTAGATTTTGGAGTATTTCAGATTTGGGATTTTCAGATTAGGGACACTCAACCTGTATTTGATTTCCACAACAATTATGTGAACATAGCAGAGCATGATATTGCATAGAGAAGCAAACAAAATCAGAAATCAGAGAAGTTAGCTGATTTACCTGGGATCACTCAGTTTTGTGTGTCAGATGCAGGCCTAGAGCTCAGGCCTTTCTGAGTCTTCATCCAGTACTCTCCCACTCTAGCAGGCTAGATCCCCTTGGGCAGATGTAGTTTCATTTGTAATGAATGTAATTAGGGCTGAACATCTCTTCAAGAAGCTGTGACCAGGGCAGCGGTCAAAACCCAAAAGGACTGTGGGAGCTGGCAGTGAACTAAATGAGTGAGACCACCTTGAGGTGAAGCAGAGAGAGAGTGACGGAGCCTGTGCTGATCTAGAGAGTACATATCTTGCCTAAAGGTGTTTAAAATAAAAAATTGTTTTATACTCAGCTATCCAAACAAAACATGTCTACTGGCCTCACACAGACCACAGATCACCTGTGTATGTCCTCTGATACTCTAACCATCTCAATGACAGATGATAAAATTGAAATTCAAGAAGTCAAGTAATTCATTCAAGCTCAAACAGCTTGTTAATGACAGAGCTGAGACTAAAACTGAGCTCTGCTGACTCCCTGCCCAGTCCTCTTCCCATCCTCATCCACAGGCTGCAATTGCCCCTATGGTGCCCTGATAGGACTGCCACCCAGGACTGTGGCCCATAATCTCAGCTTTTACTATGCCTGTGGCCCCAAACTCCCTTGTTCCTCATAATAATTCCCCAGTCCTTCTCTCAGTTCCCTCTGGACATTGTTTCATGTTTGGCCTAATCTGAAAAAAAAGAATTGATATTAAGGTAGCAATGAGAGGCGATGGCTTAATGTAAATTAGTATAACCAGTTATATCAGTTAATATGTCAACTCAAAGATTAAATCCCTTTATTGCAAAGTCATTAGGGAAGTCATTAGAGAACATTATGACTAAGAGTTTGGGATTTGTAGTTATAGAGACCTGGTTTCAAATCCTGGTTGTATGATTTGGGAAAGTTACTTATCCTCTCTGTGTATTAGTTTCATTCTCTGAAAATGCATATAATACTAGCTTCTACCTTATAGCAATGGTCTGAGGATTAGAGAGAATGTATGCAGTTATTAGCACAGTATCTGGCATATAGTAATTAATCATAAATGATGAATTTTGAAAAAATCTTAGACAATAAAAAGGATGCATCTCATTGTGAGTTTTACTTGGCAGTCCGGACTGCTTCTGTGCTTTAGGTCTGGCTGGGGTTCAAAGAACAGAAAAGTGAAAAAATTCCTCTAGGTCTTTAATATTTTCTCCCAATCCGTAGGTTGCTTCTTCACTCTGTTAATGTTTCCTTTGCTGTGCAGAAGCTTTTTGGTTTGACGCACTCTCTCTCTCTCTCTCTCTCTCTCCAGGGTTCCACTCCTGTCGCTCAGGCTGGAGTGTGGCGGCACACTCTAGGCTCACTACAACCTCTGCCTCCCGGGCTCAAGCAATCCTGCCTCGGCCTCCCGAGTAGCTGGGACTGCAGGCGCACACCAACACACCCAGCAAATTTTTGTATTTCTAGTACAGACGGGGTTTCACCACATTGGCCAGGCTGCTCTGGAACTTCCGGCCTCAAGTGATCCTTCTCCCTCAGCCTCCCAAAGTTCTGGGATTACAGGCGTGAGCCACCCTGGCATTATTATTATTATTATTATTAAGACAGAGTTTCACTTTGTTGCCCAGGCTGGAGTGCAGTGGCGCCATCACAGCTCACTGCAGCTTCAACCTCCCAGGCTTAAGCGATCCTCCTACTTCAGCTTCCTGAGTAGCTGGGACTACAGGTGTGTGCCACCATGCCCAGTTAATTTTTGTATTTTTTGTAGAGACGGGGTTTCACTGTGTTGCCCAGGGCGGTCTGGAATTCCTGGACTCAAGTTATCCTTCCATCTCTACTTCATAAAGTATTGGGCTTACAGGAGTGATCCACTGCGACTAGCCTCCATGCAATCTCATTTATCTATTTTTGTTTTTGTTGCCTGAACTTTTGTAGTTAAATGCAAAAAATTGTTGCCCAGACGCATAAAATAAAAGTATTAAAAGTGTATAAAATTATGGTTGGGTGCAGTGGCTCATGCCTATAATCCCAGCACTTTGGGCGGCGAGGGTGGGTTTATCACTTGAGGCCAGGAGTTTGAGACTAGCCTGGTCAACATGGTAAAACCCTGTCTCTAGGAAAAAAAAAAAGAAAAATGAGCCAGGCCCGGTGGTGCGCCCGTGCCTGTAATCCCAACTACTTGGGAGGCTGAGGCAGGAAAATAGCTTGAACCCGGGAGGCAGAGGTTGCAGTGACTCAAGATCATGTCACTACACTCCAGCCTGGGCGACAGAGCAAGACTCTGTCTCAAAACAAGAAAGGAGAGAGAGAGACAAGAGAGGAGAGGAGAGAAGAGGAGAGGAAAGGAGGAAAGAAGAAAGAAAGAGAGAGATGAAGAAAGAAGAAAGAAAGAGAGAGAGAGAGAAAGAAAGAAAGAAAGAAAGAGAAAGAAAGGGAAAGAGAGAAAGAAGGAAACAGAAAGAAAGAAACTGAAGGTGAAAGCTTGGAAGAGGTGGTTAAATATCTTGCATGACAGCATCAGTTTTCGAAAAGGCCCAGAAAGAAATCTGGCTTCCTGGTCCTACTAAGATGAAAGAGCCGGCCAGGCGCAGTGGCTCTCGACTGTCATCCCAGCACTTTGGGAGACAAAGGTGGGCAGATCACCTGAATCCAGGAGTTTCAGACCACTATGGCCAACATGGTGAAACCCCGTCTCTACTAAAAATACAAAAATTAGCCAGGTGTGGTGGTGTGCACCCGTAATCACAGTCACTTGGGAGGTTGAGGCAGGAGAACTGCTTG
Source organism: Piliocolobus tephrosceles (assembly GCF_002776525.5). NCBI lineage: Eukaryota > Metazoa > Chordata > Mammalia > Primates > Cercopithecidae > Piliocolobus > Piliocolobus tephrosceles. Next base: position 18,455,825 of record NC_045445.1, read on the forward strand.
AACCCGGGAAGGAGGACGTTGCAAGGAGCTGATATCAGGCCACTGCACTTCAGCCTGGGTGACAGAGGGAGACTCCATTAAAAAAGAAAAAAAGAAAAAAAAAAAAAAAAACCTAGGCCAGGCTCGGTGGCTCACACCTATAATCCCAGCACTTTGGGAAGCCAAGGTGGGTGGATCACGAGGTAAGGAGTTCAAGACCAGCCTGGCTAAGATGGTGAAACCTTGTCTCTACTTAAAAAAAAAAAAAAAATTCAGACATGGTGGTGGGTGCCTGTAATCCCAGCTACTCAGGAGGCGGAGGCAAGCCTCCTGCTTGAACCCAGGAGACGGATGTTGCAGTGAACTGAGATTGCGCCACTGCACTCCAGCCTGGTTGACAGAGCGAGACTCTGTCAATAAATAAATAAAGTGTATAAAACTATATACATACAGCCATGCATCGCATTAATGACCTTTCATTTAACCATGGACTTTTACATATGATGGTGGTCCCACAGACTATAACGGTGCAGAAAAATTCCTATCACCTAGTGTCGTGGTAGCACAATGCATTACGGACGTGTTTGTCGTAATGCTGCTGTAAAAGAAGCTACTGCATTGCTTGTGGTATAAAAGTATAACAAATGCATTTCCGTACAGTACATAATTGGTAACAATTGTCAGCAGTGCACATGTAGGCGGACGGTTGAGCCAGACCACCAAGAACCGCTCGTGGCGCCCTACCCACTTCCGTCTGCGTCTGGAGCTCCCGGGCTGGGCCGTGGCGCGGCGCGTGAGGC
>NC_045445.1:18456613-18469452 GCF_002776525.5 Piliocolobus tephrosceles
CGGCGCGTGAGGCCGTGGCGCGTTTTCTGGCGGACCAGAAGGCCTAGTCGAACTGCACCTCCGAGCAGGCCTTGGACCCGCTTCGTGCTGAGTACTGAGAAGTTAGTGAGTTGGGAGCGGTGCTAGAACTGCGCGAGAGAAAGCGAGAGAGCTTGCGGGGTGTGAGGGCCGCGGGCCGTCCGGCCGAGCAGCATGAGTCAACAGCAGCCTGCAGGAAAGTTGAGCAACCTGCCCATTAACCCGGCGGAGGAGACGGTTCGCCGCCGAGACGCCACCAATGCAGAGTACCCGTTGCCATCAACAATAAGGATTAGTTTCAAAGATGATGTACAACCTGAGTCTGAAAGAGAAACTGTAAATATGAAACCTCACAATAAGGCATCACTGGCTTTTACAACGCGAAAATTTATGGATATTCTCAAATCAGCTCCTGGAGGTGTTCTTAACTTAAGCCAGGTTGCAGCAAAGCTGGCAGTTCACAGACGAAGAATATATGACATTGTCAGTGTCTTACAAGGAGTCAAACTAATTAAAAAAATGCCTGAGAACCGTATTCAGTGGATTGGACCTGATTTTAATTCTGGAGCAACACCCGAAGAAAAAAAGTTAGAGGAGGAACTTTCCAAATTATCAGCAACAGAAGATGCCTTGGATAAGTTAATTGGAGATTGTTCTCAGCAACTGCGTGAGTTAACAAATGACGAAGAATTGGGAAAACTAGCATATGTTACGCATGAAGACATTCACAATTTGGAACATTTCCAGGAACAGACCATTTTTGTAGCTAGCTCGCCAGCAGAAATCACACTGGAAATGCCAGTTTCTGAAGACTCTTTCTCATTACATGAAAATAACACCAACGGACCTGGTAATGCCTGTTTGTGTCTGTTGAAGGATCACGAAGCTAACGGCACGTCTGAGGGTGCCGGGACTTCATCTGAGGGTGCCGGGACTTCATCTGAGAGCACTGGGACTTCAACTGAGAGCGGATGTACAGAACGCCCTGAAGAAGAAGAAAATCCTCAGCAAAGTGAAAAATTGCTTGACATGAGCAACTGATGACATTTGGGAATTCAGGTATGTTGAGGTTCTGGGGGAACATCCTCTGTGGAGAATTATACATCACATTTGATTCTTACAGCAATGGACATGGAGTGCTCTTGTTTTCGGTTAGTAGCAGCATTACCACCAGTACTATTTTTGAGTAGTTCACGACTTAGATTCCTGAATAATTCTGGTTTGCACATTTGAAAACAACTCAGTGTATAATTATGCACTGCTTTTTGTCTTCGGAATAGACATCTTGCCTCCTGAAATAGCTTCATCACAAAGGATGTCATCAAAATGACAGCCAGGCCTGAAATGGACGGTTGTTTGAGGACGCTATCCTTTCCTTCAGGGATTATGTCATATATCACAAAAGAAATTGCCTTACACTGGTTCATGTTTACAGTTACCGTTGTACATTGGATCCAAATGTGATGTCTTTGTATATATCTGTGTAGAGCTTAAATTACTTATCCACTACTTTCAGGCGACACTTTTTGCCCTTGTACAGCCGAAATAGTGTATATATTGGAAAGTGACAAATTATCTAATTTCTTTGGTATCAATTATTAGAATACTCTGGATGAGGATTAGAGGAGAGTTTTTCCAAACTGCTACATGTAGAAGTATCATAAATGTGCTGTACATTTACATTCATTCATTTAATTGAAGTGTTTTAATATGGTTCCTAATGCTAAAATTGGAGTCGGATACTTCCTGATTTTAAGCTGTCTACTAAATTGCTGTGTCTCAGCAGATTGATGGCATGCTCCAAGGCTTTGGGGCCAAGTATAGAAATGCTATCAAATGATAGATTAATTCATTGTGAGACATAAATTCAACTGTGGGGAAAACTGGAAACTGAAGGTTTTTGTGAGCAGATTTTGTAATATGTTTCTGTATGCAGCCCAGCTCTTCAATCAAAGGGGTTTTACTTATAGTAAGTTCTACCATGCCCTCTCTCCAGCTCCAGTCCCACGTTTCCACATACCTAGCTATTTCCACCTCATTGGGTAAGTCATTTACCACTCTGTGCCTCCGTTAACTCTGTGGTTTGCCATTAGACTATGAGCTCCTTGAGGGACTTTGTTGTAGTTACTCTTACGTCCCAGCACCTTGCACAGTGCTTGTCCCATAAAAAATGCTCAATAATTTTTTTTTAAGAGATGAGGTCTTGCTCAGTTGCCCAGGCTGGAGTGCAGTGGTAGCCACTAACATCTGGGATCAAGCAATTACCCCACCTCAGTCTCCTGGATACCTGGGATTGCAGGTGTGCACTACCACACCCAGCTAATTTTTTTTGTTTGTTCATTTTGTTTTGTTTCTGTAGAGAAGAGATCTGGCTATGTTGCCTGGGCTGTTCTCAAACTCCTGCCTTCAAGCAGTCCTCCCACTTCAGCGTCCCAAAGTGCTGGGATTACCCGCACGAGCCACTGTGCCTAACTTAAATGTTTGAACAAAAACGAGACAGTAAGTGACTATGTTACTGGTTTATATATTTACTATGCTATACTTTTTAGCATTACTTTGCGGTATACTCCTTCTACTATATAGAAAAAAGTTAATTGTAAAACAACCTCAGGCAGTTCCTGCAGGACATATTCCAGAAGAAAGCATTGTTATCACAGGAGATTACAGCTTCATGTTTATTGCCTCTGAAGATCTTCCAGTGGGGAACAAGATGTGGTGATGGAAGACTGTGTTATTGATGATCCTGACTGTGTATGCCTGATCTAATGTGTGTGCTTGTGTCTTAGGTTTAGCAAAAATGTTTAAAAGGTTAAAAAATATAGAGAAAAGCTTATAGAATGCGGATATAAAGAAAAAAATATTTGTGTACATCTGTACAATGTTTGTATTTTAAGCAGTGTTATGAATAAAGTTTATAAAATGAAAACGTTACAGTATGCTAAGGTTAATTAATTAATTAATTAATTTTTGAGACAGGGTCTTGTTCTGTCACCCAGGCTGGAGTGCAGAGGTGCAGTCATGCCTCACTGCCGCCTCAACCTCCTGGGCTCAAGTGATTCTTCCACCTCCGCCTCCCGAGTAGCTGGGACTACAGGCACATGCCTGTAGCTAATATTTGTATTTTTTGTATAGGCAGGGTTTTGCCATGTTGCCCCGGCCAGTCTTGAACTCCTGAGTTCAAGCAATCCACCCACCTCAGCCTCGAAAAGTTCTGGGATTACTGGCATGAGCCACAATTTATTATTGAAGAAAGAACTTTTTTGTTTGTTTGTTTGTTTACAAATTTAGCGTAGCCCAAGTATACAGTGTTTATAAAGTCTACAGTAGTGTAAAGTAATGTCCTAGACCTTCACATTCACTCACCACCCACTCACTGACTCACCCAGAGCAACTTCCAGTCCAGGATATTCCATCTATGGTAAATGCTCTATATTTATTAGGTGTATTAATACTTTTATTTTATCTTTTGTACCATATTTTTACTGTACATTTCTATATTTAAATATGTTTAAATACACAAATGTTTATATGTTCCAATTGCCTACAGTTTTCAGTACAATAACATACTGTACAGGTTTTTAGCCTGGGAGGAATAGGTGATACCAAATAGCCTAGGTGTGTAGTACACTTACTTGTGTAAGTACACTCTATGATGTTCACACAATGACAACATTGCCTAATGATATATTTCTCAGAGCATATCCCTGTAACCACCCAATGAGTTCATTTTTCTCATTGCCCAGATAGAGCCAATTTATCAAGACAGGGAATTGTAATAGAGAAAGAGCTTAAGTCACACAGAGCCAACTGAACAGAAGACCAGAATTTTATTATCACAGCCTCCCACAAAATTCAGAGGTTAGAATTTTTCAAGGATAGTTTGGCAGGCTGAGGAATGGGTAGTGCTTATTAGTTGGGGATACGATCATAGGAGTGTGGAAAATGGTCCTCATGTGTACTGAGTCCACTTTTGGGTTGGGCCACAGGACCACTTGGTGGGTCTGAGTGGAGCCATCGGTTGTCAGAAATGAAAAACCTGAGAAGACATCTCAAAAGGACAATCTTGGGTTCTACAATAGTGATGTTATCTGTAGGAGTAATTGGGGAGGTTGTAAATCTTGTCATCTCAGGAAAAATGGGTGGTAATCGTTTATATCCACACTTTAGCAGAATTCAGTCTCCTCTCATCCTCCTAACCTGATGGTCTTTCACTAGCTTTACAAAGGCAGTTTAGTTTTGGGGGAAGAGTTATTATCATTTAAAGTATATACTAAATTTTGACTGGGCGCAGTGGCTCACGCCCGTAATCCCAGCACTTTGGGAGACCGAGGCAGGCAGATCACAAGGTCAAGAGATCGAGACCATCCTGGCCAACATGGTGAAACCCTGTCTCTACTAAAAGTACAAAAATTAGCTGGGCGTGGTGGCACATGCCTGTAGTCCCAGCTACTCAGGAAACTGAGGCAGGAGAATCACTTGAGCCCAGGAGGCGGAGGTTGCAGTGAGCCCTGGGCAACAAGGCGAGACTCCATCTCTAAATAAATAAATAAATAAATAAATAGTAAATTTCTCCCCAAGTTAGCTTGGTCAAAGCCCAGGGATGACTAAGGGCAGTTTAGACATTAAAGGAAAATGGGGGTTGGTTAAATTAGATCTCTTTCACTGTCGTAATCTTCTCATTGTTATAATTTTTGCAAAGGTGGTTTCATCCTCATCTTTACATGGCACATGACTACATGTATGTGTGTGTGTGTAAATCCCCTAAGTCAAATGGTGTTCCCAAACATTAATGTATATAGACACTGTCACCAGATTATTTTTATGTAACCAAGAGCTTTTTTATATACTTGAAGTGTAAATGGGGTTACTGGCAGTGCTATTCTGTGGTGGACCAGGAATAAAAATCACAGAAGCAGAATAATCAAGGAATAGAAAAATTAGAGCTAGTATGTAGAACTGGGAGTATTGGCCAGGAAACTGTGAAAGGCAGGACATAGACTAGGAATAAAGCACAAAAAGCGAAAGAAGGGTTAGTCAGCAGGGTAAACTACTTCTTTGTTAAGCTCAACATTTCTTATCAGTAACTGGAATAAAGACTGGAAATGGGGTCATGCATGGTGGCTTACGCCTGTAATCCCAGCACTTTGGGAGGCCGAAGTGGGCAGATCACTTGAGGCTAAGAGTTCGAGACCAGCCTGGTCAACATGGAGAAGTCCGTCTCTATTAAAAATATAAAACAACAACAACAACAAAAAAAAACAAACAGAACTGGGGTTGGTGGTGCATGCCTGTAATCGCAGCTACTCAGGAGGTTGAGGCACGAGAATTACTTGAACCTGGGAGGCGGAAGTTGAAGTGAGTCCAGACTGTGCCACTGCACTCCGGCGTCTGGACAAGAGTGTGAGACTCTATCACAAAAAAAAAAAAAAAGAAAAAAGAAAAAGAAAAAGAAACTGAATGTGGAAGTGGCATAAAACTTGGAAGAGGTTGGTTAAATACCTTGCATGACAGCATCAGTTTTCAAAAAGGCCCAGAAAGAAATCTGACTTCCTGGTCCTATCAAGATGAAAGAGCCAGCCAAGCACCGTGGCTCATGCCTGTATTCCTAGCACTTTGGGAGGCTGAGGTGGGTGGATCACTTAAGGTCAGGAGTTCGAGACCAGCCTAGCTAACATGATGAAACCCCGTCTCTACTAAAAATACAAAAGAATAAGTAAGCCAGGCATGGTGGCGCGTGCTGCCTGTAGTCCCAGCTACTCAGGAGGCTGAGGCAGAAGAATCACTTGAACCTGGGAGGTGGAAGTTGGAGTGAGCCGAGATCACACCACTGCACTCCAACCTGAGTGACAGAGCAAGATCCTGTCTCAAAATAAATAAATAAACAAATAAAAATACTGTTATATTAAAAACACAGCTATACTATAAAATAAAATTCAAATGAGGCAACATGACTGTTGTTGTGAAGGGCGGTTCATGGCCGGAAAATAAACATTCAATCTTACCGCGAATTTCCTCATTTATACACTGAAATACCTCACACTTTTCAAAGGAAATGTATTCAAATGACTTGGTGCAAAACTGAATAAATTGAACCTCAACACTTAATTGTTTCAGGACATGAAATCCAAAACAACCTTCTGTAGTGGCCAATGATTGGCACTTGTGAGCATTTTAAATTTTATTTTATTTTTATTTTTTGAGACAGAGTCTTGCTCTGTTGCCCAGGCTGGACTGCAGTGCACAATCTCGGCTCACTGCAACTTCCACCACCCAGGTTCAAGCAATTCTCCTGCCTCAGTGTTCCGAGTAGCTGAGACTACAGGTGCGCACCACCACACCTGGCTAACTTTTTGTATTTTTAGTACAGATGGGGTTTCACCATGTTGGCCAGGCTGGTCTTCAACTCCTGACCTCAGGTGATTCACCACCTGGGGCTCTCAAAGTGCTGTGATTACAGGCCACTTGTGAGCATTTAGTGTCCTAAAACAAGCTCTCAGACAGATTATATATATGTGCATTTTTACACTGGAAATACCACAAAAGGGGCCAGGCATAGTGACTCACACCTGGAATCCCAGCACGTTGGGAGGCCGAGGCGGGTTGATCACCTGAGGCCAGAAGTTCCAGACCAGCCTGGCCAATATGGTGAATGGTGAAACTCCATCTCTACTAAAAATACAAAAAGCAAACAAACAACCAAACAAACAGAACAGCTAGGTGTGCACCTGTAATCCCAGCTACTTGGGAGGCTCAGGCACAAGAATCACTGGAACCCGGGAGGTGGAAGTTGCAGTGAGCAGAGATCGTGTCACTGTCACTACACTCCGACCTGGGCAATAGAGCGAGACTCCTGTTTCAAAAAAAAAAAAAATGCCCTTCTTACAACTAAAAAAGTCTGGGCATAGCAGAACAAACAAACATATGAAGACTTTCAAAGGTGATGCTGTGGTCTGAAGGTTTGTGTCCTACTCAAATTCAAATGTTGAAATCCTAAACCCCCAAGATGATGACATTAGAAGGTGGGGCCTTTAGGAGGTGAACAGGTCATGAGGGTGGAGTCCTCATTAATAGAATTAGTGCCCTTACTAAAGTGGCCTGAGGATACGTGTTCCCCCATTCTACCATGTGAGGACATAGTGAGAAGGCACTGTCTATGAGCCAGAAAATGGGCCCTCATCAGACTCTAAATCTGCTGGCACCTAGATCTTGGACTTCCTAGCCTCCAGAACTGGGAGGAATACATTTCTATTGTTTATAAGACACTCAGTCTATGGTGTTTTGTTCTAACAGCTTGAACAAACTATGACAGGTGGAAAGAAGAAGGTTAACTTGGCAGGGAACTTGGGGCTTCAGGAACAACATGGTGCTGTGTTTTCTGGGTTTCCCTTCTGGGTTTCACCTATATTTTCCAAACAGAGTGCCAGAGAAGCCTGAAAGTGGAACCTCCAGCAGGCACAGACCAAAAAAAAAAAAAAAAAAAAAAAAGCTCCAAGAAGAGCCTGCTCTCCCTACCCGAGGGATTAGGAAAAGGATGGCCCTAATGGAAGAGAAACTTTTTTAGATAATACCTGCCCTACTCCCACTAAACACCAGTCTATGTGACTATCTTTATACCAACACCACACTGTATTGATTACCACAGCTATCTGGGAAGCCTTAATATTGAGTAGAATGATTCCTCCCACCTTATCCTTCTTCCTCAAAATTGTTTTAAGCTGTTCAAGGTTCTTGCCCTTCCATTTCAATTTTAGAAAACATCTGTCTATATCCACAAAAACCTTATTGGGATATTGATAGGAATTATGTTAAATCTGTAGATCTTTTGGGGGATAATTAACATCTTTACTATGCTGAGTCTTCCTATCCAAGACTCTTGTGTCTCTCCAGTCTTTTAAGTCATCTTTGATTATTTCCTTTCTTGCATTTTTTTTTCTGTTGTTGTTGTTGTTGTTGTTTTGAGACGGAGTTTCACCCTTGTTGCCCAGGCTGGAGTACAATGGTACGATCTCGGCTCACTGCAACCTCCACGTCCTGAGTTCAAGCAATTCTCCTGCCTCAGCCTCCCAAGTAGCTGGGATTACAGGCAAGTGCCACCACGCCCAGCTAGTTTCGCATTTTTGGTAGAGATGGGGTTTCACCATGTTGGTCAGGCTGGTCTCAAACTCCTGATCTCAGGTGATCTGCCCACCTTGGCCTCCCAAAGTGCTGGGATTACAGGCGTGAGCCACCATGCCTGGCCATCTTTGATTTTTTTTCATCAGAATTTTGGAATCTTCTGCACACATATCTTACACACGTTTTGTTAGATTTATACGTAAGGATTTTATTTTGGGCAGCAATTTTAAATGGTATTGTGTTTTGAAATTTCGTTTTTGGCCAGGCGTGGTGGCTCACGCCTGTAATCCCAGCACTTTGGGAGGCCGAGGTGGGTGGATCACGAGGTCAGGAGACTGAGACCATCCTGGCTAACACGGTGAAACCCCGTCTCTACCGAAAATACAAAAAATTAGCCGGGCGTGGTGGTGGGCACCTGTAGTCCCAGCTACTCGGGAGGCTGAGGCAGGAGAATGGTGTGAATCTGGGAGGCAGAGTTTGCAGTGAGCTGAGATCTCCCCATTGCACTCCAGCCTGGGCGACAGAGCGAGACCCTGTCTCAAAAAAAAAAAAAAAAAAAAAGAAATTTCCTTTTCTACGTGTGCATTGCTGATATATAGAAGAGTGATTAATTTTTATTTTGTATTTTATTTTATTTATTGTTTGATTTTTGAGAGTGGGGAGTGAAGTAACATGATCTCCACTCACTGCAACCTCCGCCGCCTTCCGGGTTCAAGCGATTCTTCTGCTTCAGCCTCCTGAGTAGCTGGGATTACAGGCGTACACTACCACACATGGCTAATTTTTGTATTTTTAGAAGAGATGGGGTCTTAGCATGTTGGCCAGGCTTGTCTCGAACTCCTGACCTCAAGTGATCTGCCTGTCTCAGCCTCCCAAAGTGCTGGGATTACAGACGGGAGCCACTGTGCCTGGCCAGGTTTGCCATTACTTTTAATGATAAAAAAAGCAATTACTTTTGCACCAACTTAATACCTGCTTGCTATCAAATTGAGGAATTTTATTTCTATTCCCATTTTTCTGAGAGGTTTTAAACCATAAATTGGTGTTAAATTTTGTCAAATACATTTACAGTGTCAATTGACATAATCATTATGATCATGTGATTTTTCTTTAGCCTGTCGATATAGTGAATTATATTGGTTGATTTTCAAATGTTGAACCACCTTTGCAAAATGGGATTCAATTTCACTTGCTCATGGTATGTAATTATTTTTGTACATTGTTGAATTTTATTTACTAATATTTTGTGAAGGATTTTTGTGTCTATCACGAACAATATTGATGTGTAGTGGGTTGTGTGTGTGTGTATGTGTGTGTACTATCTGTCTGTTTTGGTATCTGGTTAATATAAGCTTGCTAAAATGACAGGAAGTGTATTACCAGGGTTTGTTAGAGAAACAGAATAGGCATATTTAGATCATTTACATTAATATAACTGTTGATCTGTTATACTTTATTTGCTGTTTTATTATTTATTTTCTCCTTGTTCCCTCTACTTCTCATTCCTCTGTTTCTCTTTTCCTGCTTACCTGTGAATCCCTTGAACATTTTTAAAAAGTAATTTTTGATTTATCTATATTTGAAAAATGAAGCCATGTGCAGTGGCTCATGCCTGTAATCCCAGCACTTTGGGAGGCTGAAGTGGGTGGATGACCTGAGGTCAGGAGTTCGAAACCAACCTGGACAACATGTTGAAACATCATCTCTACTAAAAATCCAATAATTAGCCAGGCATGGTGGCACAGGCCTGTAGTCTCAGCTACTCAGGAGGATGAGTCATGAGAATCACTTGAACCCAGGAGGCAGAGGTTGCAGTGAGCTGAGATTACACCACTGCACTCCAGCCTGGATGACAGAGTGAGACCCTGCCCACCCCCCAGAAAAAAGAAAGAAAAGAAAAATGGGGAGGGTATAGTGTCCTGTCAATATTTTCTTTATAATGACATATGTATTCTCTAAGAAGATACAGGTTTTTCTACCATGCTCCTGACTTTCTTTTGAGCCCTTCCTGACAGAATCGTTAACATCTATATTTGTATCAATAGTCTATCCAAGGCAATGTAGGATTTTTCTATCATGCTCTTCAAAATTCTTCTAGCCTCTACCCATTACCCAATTCCAAAGCCACTTCCACATACTTAGGTACTTGTTGCAGCAACACCCTATTTCTGATGCCAAAATGTGTATCAGTCAGGATTCATCCAGGGAAAAAGAACCAATAGGAGATATATTTTAAGACTTATTGCAAGAAATTGGCTTATGCAATTGTGGAGTCTGGCTAGACAAGACTGAAATCTGTTGGGAAGGCTGACAAAAAGGGCAGTCTGGAACTCTCAGGCATAAGCTGAATCTGCTATCCATAGGCAAAATTTCTTCTTCTGAGAAGCCTCAGCTCTGCTCTTTTAAGGCTTTCCACCTGACGGAATCAAGCCCACCAAGATTATCTAGGATAATCTCTCATGCTTAAAGTCAACTGACTGTGGACTTTCATCATATCTAAAAAGTACTTCCACAGCAACACCTAGATTGATGTTTGATTGAATAACTGAAGAGTATAGCCTAACCAAGGACGTATAAAACAGCATCACAGAGTGTAAATTACCACAATCACTTTTTTTCTTTTTTTGAGACAATGCCTAGCTCTGTCACCCAGGCTGGAGTGCAGTGGTGCGATCATGGCTCACTGCAACGTCTGCCTCTCAGGCTTTGAGTCATCCTCCCACCTCAGCCTCCCAAGTAGCTGGGACTACAGGCACGTGCCACCATGCCTGGCTAATTTTTGTATTTTTTGTAGAGATGGGGGTCTCACTTTGTTGCCTAGGCTTGTCCCAAAGTCCTGAGCTCAAGTGATTCGCCCTCTTTAGCCCCACAGAGTGCTGGGATTACAGGGGTGAGCCACTGTGCCTGGCCCACAATCACCTTTTAAAATGTTTGACAATATATACTAAAGCTAAACATACATATACTCTATGATCCAGCAAATGTCATTTCAGGTTTATACCTAATATAAATCCATATATTGCCAAAAGATGTGTACAAGCATGTTCATTATAGCATTATTTATATTAGCCAGCAGTTGGAAACATCCACAATTTCCATCAAGGAGAATGGATAAACAAATTTTATTAGATTCATTTGGCCAGGTGCGGTTGCTCATGCCTATAATGCTAGCACTTTGGGAGGCCAAGGCAGGAAGATGGCTTGAGCCCAGGAGGTTAAGATCAGCCTGGGCAACATAGTGAGACCCTGTCTCTACAAAAAATAAAAATAAATAAATTAGTCAGGTTTGGTGGTACCCAGCTGTGGTCCCAGCTACTCGGGAAGCTGAGGTGGGAGGATTGCCTGAGCCCCAGAGGTGAAGGCTGCAGTGAGCCAAGATTGTGCCACTGCATTCCAGCCTAGGTGAGATGGTGAGACTCTGTCTCAAAAATTAAAAAATTAAAAAAAATAGATTCATTCAATGAACTACTACTTAGCAATGAAAAAGAGCAAACTATTGCTATCCGCAACAGTATGGATGAATCTCACAGACACAAAGACAAGCAACAAAAAAGCCATTCACAAATGAGTACATTCTGTATGATTCCATTTATACAAAGTTCAAAAATAGGCAAAACCAATTTTGGAAGGAGGCACAGGGGAGTCTTTCTGATGCTGATAATGTTCTGTTTCTTGATCTGAGTGGTGGTTTTATAAAAAATATGTGTGTTTGTGTGTGTGTGTGCTAAGCTATACACTTAAGACCTATGCACTTTACATAAATTATACTTTAATAATTTTTTTAAAAATCCAGACATGCAAGAAAAATAAGTTGAAACCAATAAGATAATCTATAATGTCTAGTACTTTTAAAGTAGAGCATGAGAAAGACCTATTTGGCACCACAGAGAAAGACGTGGGGGCTTCAGTTGACCACAAGTTTTGTGTGAGTCAGCCATGTGACATGACAATTTTAAAAGTTCGTGTAATTTAAGCTGCTTTAGCAGACGCAAAATCTCTTATATTTCATCTTGTTGGTTCCAGCCCATCATTTTCAAATCTCTTTGAATCCTAATTATTTCATGTAGGACAGAATGGGGTTGTTGAAAGAATTATTAACTAGGAAAATAAAGTAAAGCCTTCTGACTATCTTTCTAATATTCATTAGAATATTCGAATGTTAAATTCATAACAATTTTAATGTTGAGCAAAAGTCAATGAGTTATTTTCTTTTATTTAATTATTATTATTTTGGGACAGAGTCTCACTCCGTTACCCAGGCTGGAGTGCAGAGGCGTGACCTCAGCTCACTGCAGCCTCTGCCTCCCAGGCTCAAGCGATTCTCGTGCCTCAGCCTCTCTAGTAGCTGAGACTACAGGCACCCGCCACCACACCCAGCTAATTTTTTGTATTTTTTGTAGAGATGGGATTTCACCACGTTGGGCAGGCTGGTCTCAAACTCCTGGCCTCAAGTGATCCACCCACCTCGGCCTCCCAAAGTGCTGGAATTTCAGGCGTGAGCCACTGTGCCTTTTCTTTCTAATTCTTAAGACTTTGAGACTTGATGAGTTCTGCTTGCTTTCATATACTTCTCATGTTAAAACCACATAACACTAGCAGATATTAATGGCAGTCAATGAATGTGGTAACAACCTAGTGGAAAGTATATTGGCATTTACTACTCTCTCCACTATATGTTTGAAATGTTTCCTTTTTTTTTTTTTTTT
>NC_045445.1:18469552-18496993 GCF_002776525.5 Piliocolobus tephrosceles
TTTTTTTTTTTAGTAGAGACGGGGTTTCACCGTGTTAGCCAGGATGGTCTCGATCTCCTGACCTCGTGATCCGCCCGTCTCGGCCTCCCAAAGTGCTCGGATTACAGGCTTGAGCCACCGCGCCCGGCCCCTTTTGTGGTATTTTTAATGTAAAAATGCACACATTGATAATCTGTCGGAGAGCTTGTTTTAGGACACTAAACTCTCACAAGTGCCAATCACCAGCCACTACAGAAAGATTTTTGAGATTTCATATCCTGAAACAACTGAGTGTTGAGGTTCAATTTATTCAATTCTGCCCCAAGTTTTTTTGCATATATTTCCTTTGAAAAGCATGAGGTATTTCAGTGTATAAATGAATAAATTAACTGTAAAACAAAATGTTTTATTTTCCGTCAGTGAACAGCCCTTCGAAGTCATGTTGCCTCATTTGAATTTTATTTTACAGTATAGTCGTGCACTTAATATAATGGCATTTTATTTATTTATTTTGAGATAGAGTCTCACTCCATCACCCAGACTGGAGTGCAATGGCATGATCTCAGCTCACTGCAGCCTCTGCCTCCCAAGTTCAAGGGATTCTCCTGCCTCAGCCTCCCGAGTAGCTGGGACTACAGGCATGTGCCACCACGCCTGGTTAATTTTTGTATTTTTAGTAGAGACGGGGTTTTATCATGTCAACCATGCTGGTCTTGAACTCCTGACCTCAAGTGATCCGGCAGCCTCGACCTTCCAAAGTGCTGGGGTTACAGATGTGAGCCACTGCACCCGGCCAGTTATTTTCTTTATAACTGGACTTAGGTTTAGAGACCAGATGAAACATTACCCAAAAGTTTCTGACAAATTTAAGAGGATATATAAACCAAAAATTAAGATGGTAATGAGAAAGTTTACCTTGCTATATACAGGGGATCTTGAGATGAAAGTGTAGGAAGGATCATGGGAGGTTTTTCTTAATTTTGAATATTGGAAGGGCTGACATATGGAAGAGAGCATATCTGTTCACTCTGGAGGGCAGAGCTCAACCTACAGGTAGATGTGACGGTGATGCCAACTTGAATTCTGTAATAAGAAGAAAACTTGCCGGGCGCGGTGGCTCAAGCCTATAATCCCAGCACTTTGAGAGGCCGAGACGGGTGGATCACGAGGTCAGGAGATCGAGACCATCCTGGCTAATACGGTGAAACCCCGTCTCTACTAAAAAATACAAAAAACTAGCTGGGTGAGGTGGCGGGCGCCTGTAGTCCCAGCTACTTGGGAGGCTGAGGCAGGAGAATGGCATAAACCCGGGAGGCGGAGCTTGCAGTGAGCTGAGATCTGGCCACTGCAGTCCAGCCTGGGCGACAGAGCGAGACTCCTTCTCAAAAAAAAAAAAAAGAAAAGAAAAGAAAACTCCTTGCAATCTCAGCTACTTAGGAGGTTGAGGCAAGATCACTAGAGCTCAGGAGATTGAAGCTGCAGTGATCCATGATCACACCACTACACTCCAGCCTGGGCAACAGAGCAAGACCCTGTTGCTAAAATAAGTTTTAAAAAATAAAATAAGGCTGGGCACAGTGGTTCACACCTATAATACCAGCACTTTGGGAGGCTGAGGCAGGTGGATTGCTTGAACTCACGAATTTGAGACTAGTCTGGGCAACATGGTGAAATACCATCTCTACAAAAAAATACAAAAATTTGGCCAGGCACGGTGGCTCATGCCTGTGATCCCAGCTATTTGGGAGGCTGAGGCAGGAGGATCACTTGAGCCCAGAGGGCATACATTGCAGTGAGCCGAGGTTATACCACTGCACTCCAGCCAAGGCAACAGAGGGAGACCCCGTCTCATAAAAATAAGTAAATAAAAACAAAAATACAAAAATTAACTGGGTGTGGTGGCACATGCCTGTAGTCCCAGCTAATCAGGAAGCTGAAGTGGGAAGACTGCTTCAGCCTGGGAGGCAGAGGTGGTAGTGAGCTGAGATCACGTCACTGCACTCGAACCTGGGTTGACAGAACCAGACCTTGTCTAAAAACAATAATAAATAGATAGGCCAGGCACAGTGACTCACACCTGTAATCTCAGCTCTTTGGGAGGCCAAGGTGGGTGGATAACTTGAGGTCAGATGTTTGAGACCAGCCAGGTCAACATGGTGAAACCCTGTCTCTACTAAAAAGAGAAAAGTTAGCTGGTGTGGTGGCAGGTGCCTATAATCCCAGCTACTCAAGAGGCTGAGGCAGGAGAATTGCTTGAACCCTGGAGGCGGAGGCTACAGTGAGCCGAGATTGCGCCACTGCACTCCAGCCTGAGAGAAGGAGTGAGACTCTGCACACCCCCACCCTCCAAAAATAATAAGGTAAAATTAAAAAAATCCTAATGCCTGAGGTCCTGCACAAGATAGTTGGAATTTCAAAGATATTGAGAAAAGAAACATACTAATACCTATGTTCAATCATTACTCATTACTTTTTCTTTACAATTCTCTTAAAAGTGGTCAGTGGGGCTGCCTGTAAACATTTTTTAACTAGAAATGGATGAGACATAGAAGGCAGGGGGCAAGGTTATTGCAACTTCCCCAAGATGCCTCCACAAAATTGAGCTAATACCAACTTCCAAGGTTATATTTTCAGAGGAAAGAGACTAGTTCCAAATGTTGTCTCGATTCTCCAGTCCATTTATGGGGCCTCCCATTTCAAAATCTTGCATCCTTCAAGCAGCATTAAAACGGGCCTTATTATGACCCCTTTAAAAACATCCTCTTCAACTGCACTCTCCTTGACCCTCCAAAACTGAAGTCCAGCTGTGTGAAAAACCCACCAAGTCTTTATGCTCAAGTGTTTTTGCTTAAAATGTATCTAATTTAGTGCTGTTGACATCAAAGATAAAGGATTATGCTAACAAATGATGGTCAATCTGACCCTGTCAAGAATGCAATGCTTGTTTTTATTATACGACTGCAAAAATATTGTTACAAATATCTATGACTATTAGATACATCAAAGTTATTAAAATGCATTCTCTTACTAAAGCAGTGCACAAAATATGTAAACGAGTAAAGCTAAAAGCAAGCATATTTCATTTGCTTAAATAACACTAAGGAAGCCACCGAAGCATAGCTGGGCTGGCAGGCAGCAGGGAGATAATTTCAGTGATGATACGACATGATCATTGCTTCTGCTGTACACAATTTTCACTCCAGAAAAAAAAATAATCTCCTACTCCCGTCACATTGTTCTTTCCCACTGATGCATTTGTCAGTTCTGTTATCTCTGAAGTCTGAGTACGACCAAGTTCATCCTTTGTGGCTGTACCTCCAAAGATGCACAGCCACTAAAGCAAAATAAACCTCCAAAGCCTTGCCTGCCTTTGAATAGCTCCTAAAATGGAAATCTCATTATTTGGGTCCCATGTATGTGTTTGCATTAAGAGTCTGGAGACATCCATGGAGTAATCATCTTTTGGCCAGGCCCAGTGGCTCAAACCTGTAATCCCAGCACTTTGGGAGGCTAAGACAGGCAGATCACCTGAAGTCAGGAGTTCGAGACCAGCCTGGCCAACACTGTGAAACCCCATCTCTACTAAAAATACAAAAAAAAAAAAAAAAGCGAGGCATGGTGGTGCATGCCTATAATCCCAGCTACTTAGGAGACTGAGGCAGGAGGATCTCTCGAACCAGGGAGGCGGAGGTTGCAGTGAGGCGAGATCGTGCCACGGCACTGCAGCCTGGGTGACAAAAGTGAAACTCCGTCTCAAAAAAAGAATAATCATCTTCTGGGGCAAGGCACTTTGAGAGGAGGCAAGAACAGCTGTACTGTGATCCTGTAGAAGCTGGATTTGGCGTTCTGGCACTTACCAGAGGTGTGTGTGTATCTAGGAAATTCACTCAACTCTTCAGTTTCCTCATCTGTAAAATACGGACAATAATCCACCTTCCTGGGGTTGTTATGAAAATGAAGTGATATCATGAATGTGAGTTGTCTAACTACACAGTTTGTGTCTGTTACTTGGTTACTGGTGTTGTTATTCAGTCATTTAACTAATATTTATTGGGCACCTTTTTGTGAAACACTGTTCTAGGTGCTGGGAATATAGCAGAGAAGAAAGTCACCAAAATCATTTCACAGGAAACCGTAAATCTACTGCGGGGTTCGCTCGGCACTTTGGGAGGCTGAGGTGGGAGGATCAGTTGAGCCCAGGAGTTCAAGACCAGCCTAGGCAACCTAGTGAGACCCTCATCTCTATTTTTGCATAATTCTTTAAAAAAAATTTTTTTTTTAATCCACTGAGGGAAAACAATCAATCAACAAAAATGTCAAATGCATAGTTTGTCGGAAGATAATAATTGCTATGGAGAATAATGTAGCAGGGCAGGAGAATAGGGAATGCTGGGATTAGGGGTGGGAGGCAGTTTTGGATGGATTGGTCACCTAAAATGGTGACGAGGGAGCTAAGACCTGAAAGAAATGAATAAGTGAGCCAGGAGCCATGATGATACCTGGGGGAAGTGTGTTTCAGGCAGAGACAATAGCAACTCAAGAGCCCTGAAATAGAAGCATGCTGGGGAGGTGGTTCAGAACAGCAGGGAGGCCAGTGTAGAGTGTTATGAATGAATTAATGAATGAATGAATGACAGGAAGAGTAGCAGGGTCAGATCATGTAAGGCCTTGTAGGGCTTGGCATGTAGCAGGTGGAATAGGTATTATTATAACATGATCATTATCACCTAACTCATATATTTAAAGAATCACCCTTTGCTGGGTTGAAAATAAACTGTAGAAGGGACAAGTGTGGTAGAAGGGAGATCACTGAAATAACTAGATGAGAAGTGATGGTGGTTTGGATAAGAGTAATAGCAGTGGAGGCTGTAAGACATAGTCAGATTCTGGCTGTATTTTGAAGTTAGAGCCAACAGGCTTTCCTGATTTAGTAGATGTGGGGTGTGAATGAGAGAGGACAGAGTCCAAGATGAATCTAAGGTTTTGGTGCCTGAGCAACTGGAGGGATAAGATTGTCATAATCTGTGATGAAGGCTATACAGGCGGAGCAGGTTCTAGGAGATCAGCAGCTAGTTTTGAAACATGTTAAGTTTGGGGTGTCTATTAGATATCCATGGGGACAGATTTAGATAGGCCGTTGGGTATCCAAATCTAGAGTTTAAGGGGAGAAGTCATGCTGGCGTTATCACTGTGTGGATTGTATGTAAATCCATAGAGCTGAATGAGATCACCAAGGACTAAGGATAGATAAAAAGGAAAAGGGATTGAGCTCTGGAGCACTCCAATGTTAAGAAGTGAAGGAGAAGAACAGGCAAATCCATACAGATGCAAAGTAGATTCATAATTGTCAGGGGCCCAGCAGTAGGGATGGAGAGTGATTGCTAATGCATGAAGGGTTACTTTTTGGGGTGATGACAATGTTTTAGAATTAGTGGTGATGATTGCACAACTCTGTGAGCATACAAAAAAAAAAAAACCAACAACTTAATTGTACACTATGAAAGGTTACATTTTATGGTATGTGATTTATATCTCATTTAGAAAAAATGAGTCAGGCAGAAGAGCAGAAATCAACAAAGGAGATAGACAAGGAGATGGGAAGAAAACCAGTTCTAGATTATCCTAGAAAGAAAGTGAAAAAACAAATGTTGCAAAAGGAGTGTGTTGCAAATGCTGTTGACACTTTACCTAGTTGAGGATGAAGGGCTGTATCATTGGATTGAACATCATGAGGATCATCGATGACCTTGACAAGAGCCACTTAGGTGGAATGGTGAAGGGTGAAAGCCTGCCTGTAGTGAGATGGGAAAAAAATCTCACTATTGGAGGGTGCTAAGGAACAAGCATTATTATTATTATTATTATTATTATTATTATTATTATTATTGAAACAGGATCACACTCTGTCACCTTGGCTGCAGTGCAGTGGTATAATCTCAACTCACTGCAACTTCCCCCTCTCTGGCTCAAGTGAACCTCCTGCCTCAGTCTCCCAAAGTGCTGGGATTACAAGCATGAGCCACTGCGTCCAGCCCCAGCTCATTATTTTTAAAAACTGGTAAGTAAAGAGAAGAAATCAAGCATCTTTCCTGCCTTTTTATAGAAACATACAGTAGGTGAGGGGACACTTCTTTTTATAGAAGTATTCCAGCTAATAAATGAAGATGAGATGACAGAATTCTAATATCACCACTTTGCAACCCCCAGTGGAGCACCAACAGCTGCTAACATCACACAGAGACATTATGACAACTCTGCACCTCCTAATGGAAGGACACACCACCACCAATGAAGTGATCATGCCAAAAAAATAAACCCAAATCTGGTTAAGCTTCTAGATCCAACCAGCAACATACAGGAAATTCAAACAACGGAAGAGCATATTAAATGACACCACGGGGATGCAGTAGTAAACTCCAGACTGTGGAACCTTCTACAGGATAAACAGCCAGTTTTTTCAACAAATACATTTTAAGGGAAAAAAAAGAGGCCAGGCACAGTGGCTCACGCCTGTAATCCCAGCACTTTGGGAGACCAAGGTGGGTGGATCACCTGAGGTCAGGAGTTCGAGACCAGCCTGACCAACATAGTGAAACCCTGTCTTTACTAAAAATACAAGAATTAGCTGGGGATGGTGGTGGGCACCTGTAATCCCAGCTACTCTGGAGGCTGAGACAGGAGAATCACTTGAACCCGGGAGGCGGAGGTTGCAGGGAGCCGAGATCGTGCCACTGCACTCCAGCCTGGGGGACAGAGTGAGACTCCTTCTCAAAAAAAAAAAAAAAAAAAAAGAGAGAGAGAGATGGCGGGAGAACTTACAGATTAAGAGACACATATCAAGTAATTGCAAGGTGTGGACTTTATTTGGAACCAAATTTAAACAAACTTAAAAAAATTGTGACATCATGAGGCTGTTATAAATGTGAAGAAGGTGTCAAAGATATATTTTACAGATGTATACTGATTATGTTGTAGTTAAGATTATACAATATACAGGGCTTCCTTCAAAACAATTTATGAGGGAAATGGGTAAGGGAACAGATGAAAAAATGTTCACCATGGCAGGATCATTTTTGAAGTTGACTGATGGGTACCTGGAGATTGATCATACTATTCCTTCTACTCTCTTCTCCACTTTTATATATGTTTGAAATTCTCCACAATAAAAAGTTTAAATATGTGAAATTAATATGCCAGAATATTCATAGTCATTAGTCCTGGATAATGGGAACATAAGTATGATGTAACTTTCTGTAGTTTTCTCTATTTTTACAATTTTTCACAAAACCCCAACAGCTATACATTTTCAAATGCAATAGAAAAATCTTAATGTATGGCCTTATACTTTTCTGTACCTATGGTGTCCAGACATTTTTGCTGGTACAACTGGAATTCTCATTGTAGAACTTAGAAAGTCTTGTAAATCTCATGGAGTTACATTTCTTAAGGATTCTTGAGATCAGATTTTTCGGAGGTGCTGAGTACAGGGGACTTTATTGATCGTACATGACAAGGTGAGGATCTCTAGGCCCCTCCCATTCTTCAGGGGGTCTGGCATGAAAATTATGTTAAGGAGGGGAGATCCCAGTTTGGTGGGGGACTGAGTGCGGCAGGAACTCCCCAACAGCTGAGAGTCCAGCCTGTCTCTTCCTGTCATGCTCTTGCTGGGGCTGGCAGTCTGGGGGTTCTTACACCTTGGAAGTTATGTGGACCATGAGGTCCACCACCCTGTTGCTGCAGCCCAATTCATTGTCATAGCAGGAAATGAGTTTGACAAAGTGGTCATTCAAGGTGACGCCAGCCCCAGCATCGAAAGTGGAATATTGAGTGTTGCTGTTGAAGTCAAAGGATACAACCTAGTGCTCAGTGTAGCCCAGGATGACCTTGAGGGGGCCCTCCTGAAGGCAGGTGAAGATGCCTGCCTCGCCACTTTCTTGATGTCAATGTATTTGCCAGGTCTTCCCAGAAGGCAGGTCAGGTGATGATCTTGGCCAGGGGGCTAAGCATCTTGTGGTGCAGGAGGCATTGCTGATGATCTTGAGGTTGTTTGGGTACTTCTCATGGTTTATGCCCATCACAAACTTGGGACCATCAGCAGAGAGGGCAGAGATGATGACCCTTTTGGCTCCCCCTGTCCCCGCAAATGAGTCCTAGCCTTCCCCATGGCAGTGAAGACAACAATGGACTCCACAGCATAATCAATGCTGGAATCACCCCATTTGATTTTGGTAGGATCTCGCTCCTGAAAGATGTCGATGGGATTTCCATTGATAACAAACTTCCCATTCTCAGCCTTGAGTGTGCCATGGAACTTGCCATAGGTGGAATCAGAAGGGAACATGTAGACCATGTAGTTGAGGTCAATGACAGGGTCATCGATGATGACAACATACACTTGGCCAGAATTAAAAGCAGCCCTGGTGACCAGGAACCCAATACAGCCAACTCATTTACTCTGACCTTCATTTTCACCATGATGTCTTAGGGACATGGACAGTACTGCACAAGAAGAGACTTTGGAGCACAGCACTTTCAAAGAGCTTTAGTGTAAAAGAAAGAGAAAAAATGGGGCAGTTCTTAGAAAGGGAAGTGGGTCAAGAGATATGTTTGTTCACTGATGAGAATGATCTAGTAGAGCAGGAAAAATTAATGATTTCGAAGAGAGGAGAAATGTTATAGCCATGCTCTTGAGTAGGTCATAGGGGTGGGAATCTAGTAGACAAGTGAAAGAGTTGCCCCTAGATGGGAGACACCTCTTCCATTGTAATATATTTAGTTGTAGGAGCTTTGAGAAGTCCTTTTAATCTTCTGATTGCTTGTATTCTCTCAATAAAATAGGAAATGAGATCATCTGCTGAGAGTGAGGATGGGAGAGGGAGTGTTGGCACTTTGAAGAGAGAGGAATAGATGTAACAGTCTTTGAGGAGAATTGGAGAAGCAATATCTAGGGAACTAGTTTGGTTGCCAGGCAGGCAGCTCTAAGGACTCACTTGTGGCTAGCAGTCATTAATTTAAAGTGAGACCAGTCATCAGCCATCGTGGTTTTGTATTTTCCCTCAGCCACATGTCAGCTGCAGGTGCAGAGCAGACAGAGAGTTGAATCGAACCAGGTTCAGGGTTTTGTCAAGTGAGTATGCAAATGTGAGGAGGGTGAGGAGCTAAAATGTAAGCAAGGGAGTGATTACAGTGACTAAACATGGAAAGAAAGCTCAGTAAGTTGGGGAGAGAGGACATCAAGTGGGTGGGGGACAGTGAAAACGAAGGGAGATCTATGGATTGGATATCTCATGCAGGCAAAGATACAGTCACTAGTGGGAGCGAGCTGGACAGGGAGAAGATGGTAGTCTCCTATCTAGCCTTGCAATGATACATTGAAAGTTTTGGTAGAAAAACTGATAATGGTCAGGTCTAGGGTATGATCATGGAAGTGAGTGGCTGAGGTGGGGTCAGAGTGGACAAGATCATTGAAGGAGAGGAAGTCAAGGAACGAAGAGGCCACAGGTGAAAGGTTCTTCCTCATGGATACTGAGGTGGCAGTGGTAATATTAGCAGAGATTGTATTTGTGGCGGTGGCGGCAGCAGATGTAGTTGTTATGGTTGTCATTGTGAGGAAGGAAACAAATAGAACTCTATTAAGAATGCAAATGTCACACAGGCATGGTGGCTCACACCTGTAGTCCCAGCACTTTGGGAGGCTGAGGAGAGGGAACACGAGGTCAGGAGTTCAAGACCAGCCTGGCCAATATAGTGAAACCCCATCTCTACTAAAAATACAAAAGTTAGCTGGGCATGGTGGCGGGTGCCTGTAATCCCAGGTACTTGGGAGGCTGAGGCAGGAGAATTGCTTGAACCCAGGAGGCAGAGGTTGTAGTGAGCAGAGATCGTGGCATTGCACTCCAGCCTGGGCAACAAGAGCGAAACTCCATCTCAAAAAAAAAAAAAAGAAAAGAAAAGAAAGAAAAAGAAAAAAGAATGCAAATGTCTTTCCTACAGAGAGGTCTTCTCTGCCATCCTGGTTAAAGGAGCCCTTCTCACACTCTGTCTCTCCCTTGCCCTATCACTACTCATCCTATTACCCTGTTTTATTTTCTTGAATGCATTCATTGCTGTCAGGAAAATGGCATGTTTATTTATTGTTTTCCTTATCTGTCTCTTCCACTAGATTGTAAACTCCAGGAATTTGCCTTTTTCAATGCTTCATTCTCAGGGCCCATATGGTGCACTTAATAGTAGCCAGTTGAAAACGATGAAAAAAAGAATGATGGAGTTTTATCATGCGTGTGCTGGATTCCTAGCGCACGGGAGGACTCCTTGTGGGAACTTTGGAAAGTTGAGGGAATGGAATGCATTTAGGAAAGAGTGTACCTGTGTCAAGTAGGAGTGTGTTAGGTGTTACACGTTGATTGAATATAAAATTATCTGGAGTGACTTCCCCTGCTCAGCCCACTGAGGATCTAATCTTAGTTTCCAGGCAAAGAACCTGTTAGCAGGACTTTCTGTGTGATACAGTGCATGCTACCCTTATCCTCTCCATACTTCTTTTTAGATTTTGTTTCTTAGCGATTAATCTTAGGTTAATAGCCACGAGAAGCTGTCACTCATTTATGTATCAATTTCTGGGCCGGGCATGGTGGCTCACACCTGTAATCCTAGCACTTTGGGAGGCCGTGGCAAGTGGATCACTTGAGGTCAGGAGTTCAAAACCAACCTGGCCAACGTGGTGAAACCCCGTCTCTACTAAAAACACAAAAAATTAGCCTGGTGTGGTGGCAGGAGCCTGTAATCCCAGCTCCTCGGGAGGTTGAGGCAGGAGAATCACTTGAACCCGGGAGGTGGAGGCTGCAGTGAGCCAAGATCGTGCCACTGCACTCCAGCCTGGGCAGCAAGGTGAGACTCTGTCTAAAATAAAATAAAATAAAATAAAATAATTTCTGAACAGAAGGACTCCTAATTAAGAGGAAGAGCAAGTAGATGACCTGAAGAAGAGTGCTGTGGTGGGGGTTGTATAGAGTCACATGAGGCCACTAAGGGACCTGGGAACACAGGATGTATCAATCTGTTTTCACACTGCTGGAAACTCCTCTTTTTAAAACCGTCAGATCTCATGAGACTTACTTGCTATCATGAGAACAGCACGGGAAAGACCTGCTACCATGATTCAATTACCTCCCACCAGGTCCCTCCCACAACACGTGGGAATTCAAGATGAGATTTGGGTGGGGACACAGCCAAACCATATCACAGGGTATTGGGAGAGCTGGGAAAGGAGGATAGGGATGAGATGTAAGAGCATGTCAAAGACAAAATTATTTTGTCAAATTTAGCCCAAATAAAGAAGAGGGATTCCACCCCTTCTTCCCCCAGTCTTGCCCTGTCTCCTTTATTCAGCTACACTGCTGGATGCCTGTCTGGTTCCCAACCTTTAAGGTTTTTTTTTTTTTTTTAATTTTAATATATTTTTAATCCAGCCGGGCGCGGTGGCTCAAGCCTGTAATCCCAGTACTCCAACCTTTAAGGTTTTTAGTCTCTAAATTCAGCAGTGTTGGACAAGTGCTCTGATGTCTGCAGAGGCAGGACAAAGGTTGAAGGAGTCCTCTGCTAGGAGGTGGAAAGGACAATCAAAGTTTAGTAGTCTGAGCTGGCCCTGGAAGAGCAAGTAGGAGCTCTTCAGCCAGACTAAGTTAGAGAAGGGTGGCATTCTGGGCAGAAGGAATATTGTATATAAAAAGAATTAGAGTCAGGAAACAGTAGGGGTCTTTCAAGAACTACAGATTGTGTTGTAAGTGAATGACACGTAAGGTTTGTAATGGGTGAATGAAAATCATTGATGAATGGCAGATGGCATTGACAACTAGGCAGGGCCAGAGTCTGTAGGATCTTACATGTCTTGCAATAAGTTTTAACTTTGTCCTTGGAACCCAGTTAGGGCTCCCCCCACCCCGATTCCTTGTGAAAGGGAAATATGTGGTATTGTGCATTGTAAGATTGCAAAACCTTGCTAGTGAGAGGCCTACTTAACATTGTTTAATCCAGTTCAATTTATGTAGGGGATGTTTTTGAAATTTTTTGTTTAATTTTGAAGGTACTCTTTTACCAGTTTGAGAAATGCTACTGCAGACAATAGGAAGCTACTGAACTTTTAGGAAGAGAGAGAAATGATCATATCTGGTTGCACATAGACTTGAATGAGCGAGACTAGGACTCAGGACGTGAATCAAGGAAAAGCCAATGGAAATACGGCATGGTGAGGTAGATTTGAGAAGAGTAGTAATGATAAGCTTTAGCGGCCAGTTGGATATAGAAGGTGTGAGATAGGACGAGGTCTAGGGTGACTTCTAAATTCCTGGCATGGCCTTTTAGGCAAATCATACTCATTAAAGGAGTAGAGGGAATTGGTGGAATTCCCCAATTCCAGAGGGAATTGCCCCAACATGTAGGCTAGTGTAATGTGTGTGAACTGCAGCTCAGCAGAATTGTGGGAGGTAAAATGGGCATTTGTGGGCCATCTTAAGAACCTAGATACTATTTTCCTGATGAAAAAGAAGTGTATTTCAATTACTTTTGGAGCAATAACTGGTTTTTATTTTATTTTATTTATTGGGATGTTGATAAGAATTATGTTAAATCTGTAGGTCATTTGGGGGATAATTGACATCTTTACTATGCTGAGTCTTCCTATCCAAGATTCTTGTGTCTCTCCAGTCTTTTAAGTCATCTTTGATTTTTTTTTTGTTTGTTTTGTTTGTTTGTTTTTTTGAGACTGAGTTTCACTCTTATTGCCCAGGATGGAGTGCAGTGGCGCAATCTTGGCTCACTACAACCTCCACCTCCCGGGCTCAAACAATTCTCCTGTCTCAGCCTCCCTAGTAGCTGGGACTACAGTCACACTCCACCACTCCCGGCTAACAATTTTTGTATTTTTAGTAGAAACAGGGGTTCACCATATTGGTTAGGCTGGTCTCGAACTTCTGACCTCAGGTGATCCACCTGCTTCGGCAAAGTGCTGAGATTACAGACGTGAGCCACCGAGTCCAGCCAAGAACTGGTTTTTAAATGAATTTTTGGAAAATAGCCCCTTGAAAGACTGTGCTGCCTACATGTCATTCCTTAAATTGTTGGTAAGGCTTTTCAATGTCAAGTCACTCCGATGCTGGACTTTCTGGGGAAAATGAAAAATACTAATCTTGGTTAAGTGAAGATTATCTTTCCATGTTTTTGAAAGGCAGTATTGGTTGAAAACCGGTAAGTAAAAACTGGTAAGCAGAGTAGATAACCTGTAAAAGTGTTTTGTAACCTAAATATTCCTTTACAGAGGTCAGTTACTATTGTGGTTGTTACAGTACCTAAATACATTGATCAAAAAAATATATATATATATATATATATTGATTAAAAAATATATATATATATATAGGACCTGCAGCAGGGCAGGAGGATGGCAACCATAGGCTGCACCCCAAACTGCAAACGTTGCTGCTCCACTTGTTCACATCCCATGCCCTTCTCCACTTGTTTATATCAGGCTTCCTTGCCCCCTCACCTCTTCTGAAATAGATCTTGTCAAGTACACTAAGGGCTTCCCTGTAGCCAATGCAACAGTCATTCTACTGTCTTCATCTGAAGACTCAGCAGTCGCATTAGACACATGAACAGCTTCTTCCTCCTTGAAACAGTCTTTCCTCTCATCTGCTCCAAATAAACAACTTCTGGGTTTTCCTCCATCTCACTGGCTACTCTTCCTTCTCCACTTGACCTCGAAATGTGGTGACCTCTAAATGTGCCTGTTTCTCTTAGCATTCCTCTCCATTCCCGTGGCCTTGACTGTCACAGTTCTCATCTCTGGACTAACAGTTCTTCCTATGTCAGAACACTCCCCTGTATTTCCATCTGCCTGCTGGACGTCTCCTCAAACTCAAAATGTCCCGAGCACAGCTCTCATCTTGCCTCCATCTCCTCACCATATATCATACTCTGTCTCTGCCATCTCTTTATTATTGTTGCTGTTGTTGTTGAGATGGGGTCTTGCTCTGTCACCCAGGCTGGAGTGCAGTAGCACCATTATAGCTCACTGCAGCCTCGAACTCCTGGGCTTAGGCTATCCTCCTGCCTCAGCCTCACCAGTAGCTGGGACCACAGGAATGCACCACAGTGCTCACCTTCTGCCATCTCTTTTTTTTTTTGTTGTTTTTTTTTTTTTTGAGGCGGAGTCTCGCTCTGTCTCCCAGGCTGGAGTGCAGTGGCCGGATCTCAGCTCACTGCAAGCTCCGCCTCCCGGGTTTAGGCCATTATCCTGCCTCAGCCTCCTGAGTAGCTGGGACTACAGGCGCCCGCCACCTCACCCAGCTAGTTTTTGTATTTTTAGTAGAGACGGGGTTTCACCGTGTTAGCCAGGATGGTCTCGATCTCCTGACCTCGTGATCCGCCCGTCTCGGCCTCCCAAAGTGCTGGGATTACAGGCTTGAACCACTGCGCCCGGCTGCCATCTCTTTAAATAGCACCAGCTGATATCTACTTGCTCCAGCCAAAAGCCTCAGGGGTATCACTGACTCCTCTTTCACCTTCACTCACCTGCATATACAACTCCCTCATCAAGCCCTGTCAGTCTTACCTTCCACATGTCTCATGAATCTGTCCACTTATCTTCATCTCCATCCACCACCCTGGCCAAACCAACATCCTCTCTTACCTGAGTGCCTGAACTTGTCTCCTAACTGATCTTCTTGCCTCCAGTCTTCCTCCCCTATAGCCCACTCTCCCCTTAGCAATCAGAGCCATGGTCTTTTCTTTTTCTATCTTTCTGTGTGTGTGTGTGTGTGTGTGTGTGTGTGATGGAGTCTCGCTCTCTCACCCAGGCTGGAGTGCAGTGGCACAATCTCGGCTCACTGCAACCTCTGCCTCCCAGGTTCAAGTGATTCTCCTGCCTCAGTCTCCCGAGTACCCGGGACTACAGGCACGTGCCACCATGCCTGGCTAATTTTTGTATTTTATTTTTAGTAGAGACAGGGTTTCGCCATTTGGGCCAGGCTGGTCTCGAACTCCTGACCTCAGCTGATCCACCTGCCTTCGCCTCCCAAAGTGCTGGGATTACTGGCGTGAGCCGCCGCGCCCGGTCGAGCCATGGTCTTTTCAAAACATAATTTGGATCATGCCTCTCTCCAACTTAACACTGTTTAATGGTTTCTCCATTATTGTCAGAACCAGAATCCCAAACCCATAACATGCCAGTGTCTGCTCTCCAGTCTCATCTCCCATAACCCCTCCCCTTTCCTGAGCTTCTATGAGAATTTCTTGGTTCCTCAGATATGTGCTGCACTGTGAGTAGTGGCCCTTCACACTTGTGGTCCCTTCTGCTTAGACAGGGGAGCACTTTTCCCTCCACACATCCTCTCCCAGTTGACCTGGCTAACTTCTACTCAGCTTAAATGCCTCTTCCTCCAGGAAGCCTTCTCTGATCCTTACACTCAGCCTTCAGAATCTTTAAGTTTCCAGAGCTTTCTGTCTGTTTTTCCTGTCACAGTATTGATCTAACTGCATTGTAACTGCCTATCTATCTGTCTGTCTTCCCAACTAAATTATTAGCTCTGGGGGGAAGGGACGTCTTCTCTCTTTTTGTAAAAATTTAATTTTATTATTATTAGTTTTAGAAAGGTGGTCTCACTCCATTGCCCAGGCTGGAGTGCAGTAGGGTGATTATAGCTCACTGCAGCCTCCAATTACTGGGCTCAAGTGATCCTCCCACCTCAGCCTCCTTAGTAGCTGGGGCTACAGTCATGAGCCATCATATTCAGCTAATTTTTAAATATTTTTTTGGAGATTGGGTTTCTCTATGTTGCCCAGGCTGGTCTCAAACTCCTGGTCTCATGCGATCCTCCCACCTTACTCTCCCCCGTAGCTGGAATTACCTCTTCTCTTTCGTTCCCCTCTACATGTCAGGTCTAGCTCATAGCAGGCTCTTTCCATCAGCTCATCCTTATAACTGGAATAGTCCTCACCCTCACCTTTGAAAGTCTGGCTACTTATCCTTCAGATTGCTGTTTGAGGTCCTCTGCTCATGGATGTTGTCCTGACCATGCTATCTGAGCTAACCACCCAGTCACTCTATCACATCACCCTACTTTCATTCTCTGTGTTGCATTTGCCACTCTTGGATATTTTCCATGTTTGTGTGTTTCCTTTTTGTTTGTTTATTGGTTGTTTTCCCCAATAGGAATATACACACCATAGGAACAGGGCCTTTGTCTGATTTTGCCCCACATTGTAACACAGCATCTAGGCAAATGCTTGGAATGTGGTAGGATGAGTGTTGGATGAATACATGTTGGATAAGTTGAATGAATGAACTAATAGTGAATGATCAGTCAATCAAACAACCAAAGGTAACCCTCAGAGGAGAGCAGCAATCCTCAAGTGGAAATGGTAAACGAAGTGAGGAGCCTGTACTGCCCCAGCTGGGATCTAAGATAAGTCATCAGATGTTCCCTAGGGGTGGTCTACGCTCTCCCAGCATGCATCGCCTCTGGCACTCATTAAAGGAGGACACTAGGGAAGGTTCTTTTTCTACATTTCCAAATGGGGCAGACTCTTGCTATAGGAAGAAAGAATAAATTACCCCCCATGGCAGGCTGAAGGGAGAGGCTGGCAGACAGCAGCTTTTTAGAACTTTGGGTGGATGCTGGAGACTGCTTAATCGGTGACAGGTAAGACCTGGGACACAGATATCACATGGACACATGGACACTCATGAAGAACAGTAGACCATTGGCTAATAATAGAACCCAGGGCAAGGCTGAGCTATCTGGAGGTCTAATGGTCCTTTTGAACAATCTCGGCTTTTCTGGAAGGCAGTGAGGAGGAATGTGGGCTAAGAGTCCCTGCATTCCATCTCTGCCCGGCCTTGAGCTGTCTTCAAACAACTCCCCAACCTCCCCAAGAGAGAACAAAGAGCCATCATTCCACCTCCAGAAGCTTTGCCCACCGGAACGTGTCCAACCTACTAAACAGGGCTCCTTACCCCTGTGAATACTAAGAAGTAAACCGAAACAGAGCTCTTGCCAAGATAACTTTTCCCTCTCTCAGCATCAAAACTGAGGTCCTGTGCTTTCCAGTAAACAGCTCTGAAGTTACCTGCTTTCCTTTTTTAAAATTATAAGCCAAAAAGCTCTCTAGCAAAGAGTCCCTCCCCCACCCCCTCTTTGGTGGCGAGCCATGCCAGTTTGGCTATCTCCCAAGGACCAGTGATGCCAGGCATTTTATGAACAAAGCACAAGTTCCTTTAGATGCTGGCTGATTGATGGAAGTCCTGTGGGGTTCGACCCTTGGAGGATTCACAGACAAATTACTTGATTATTAAGTACTACCAGAATAGATATTAAGCTCAAAATAAAAAAACAAACAAACACTTCAAAGTCCCACTTGCTTGCTATTTACATCTGAGCGAGTCCCCCCAGAGTCCTGCATCTCAGACTCTGGCAGCACAGAAATCAGTGAAGCAACTGTGAGCTCATAAAACTTAAGACGTTTCGTGTGGGAGACAGTGGCTCTGGATGCAAAGGAGGGGAGGAAAAGAAGCAAGAAATGACCAAAAAAAACCTAAAAAGCAACTTGTTATCTTTTTACTTCAGGAGTGACCACACCAATACCCCCACTGCAGAATGGGCTTAAGGAAAATGAGAAAGCAAAAATGTGGAGCAATAAGTAGACATTTCACGGTTTTCTAAACCCACCAAACTCCACCCTGCCTCCACCCCAGCAGTCCAGAGCACATTGTGGTCCGTGATATGAGCAGAACCAGTGAATGCTGACATGCCCATCCACAGCATACCACATTCCAGCTCCCAGGGGACTCTTTCCCATCCAAACTTGACAATGATAAATGGAACTGAGCAGAGGGCTTCCTCAACCCTCAGCTCATGCCATTATTAGCCAAATGGGTACAATGCACCATGCCACAGCAAAATCCACTGACAGCAGCTGGGAAGAGATGGGGAAATACAAGACAGATGGTAAAGTTGTTTGAAGTATGGATATAGTCCCTAAATAGAGAGCCGAGCCACATGCTGAGCATTTCATTCTGTAAGACATAAATTGGCCCAAAAGCTGAAAATATGCACTACAATTCCAAAAGGTGTTTCCAAAGTCTAACT
Organism: Piliocolobus tephrosceles; assembly: GCF_002776525.5. Classification (NCBI taxonomy): domain Eukaryota; kingdom Metazoa; phylum Chordata; class Mammalia; order Primates; family Cercopithecidae; genus Piliocolobus; species Piliocolobus tephrosceles. The sequence continues at coordinate 18,487,675 of NC_045445.1, forward strand.
TTGACTCTGAAGTCCTTGGGTGAGGCTACCTTGCCTCTGAAGACATCGGATGTTGAGCGCTTTTAAAGGAACTAACCTCAGGACATGCAACCAGTTCCTTGGAATGTCCTTAGTGCTGAATTTGTTGTTGTTTGAAAAACTAAGCCAACATTGATCCATGGCAACTAGGCAGATGTTCCAATAAGGCTGCACTACTTTGGGTCCAAAAAGAAGGTGAAGTGGATTTTCTTAGGTGTCATATCACTTGGCTCTGAAGAGTACCCCCTGCAATGTCTAGCACACTGGCACCCACATTGGAATAAGTGTGCAATTTCGTTTTTCTTATTTTTTTTCTTTCTTTCTTTTTTTTTTTTTAGACAAGAGTCTTGCTCTATCACCCAGGCTGGAGTGCAGTGGCGTGATCTCAGCTCACTGCAACCTCTGCCTCCCGGATTCAAGTGATTCTCCTGCCTCAGCCTCCCAAGAAGCTGGGATTACAGGTGCATGCCACTACGACCAGCTAATTTTTGTATTTTTAGTAGAGACGGGGTTTCACCATGTTGGCCAGGATGGTCTCGAACTCCTGATCTCAGGTGATCCACCTGCCTCAGACTCCAAAAGTGCTGAGATTATAGGCATGAGCCACCGTGCCCAGCCTAAGTGTGCAATTTCTTTAGGGAACTTCTTGGAAAGGCAACACATTTAATAAATGTGCAAGCTCTGATGACATTTAATAAACACAAAAGCCCCAATATGCTTGTTAAAAATCAACCTTTACCTTTTTTGTTGTATCAGGTGTTTGGGGAGGAGGGGAAAGGAACAGGCAGTGGTACTCAAGTCGTGGAATGAGAGCACGCTAAATCCACATGCCCTCTTCCTAGGATGTAGGAGGAGAGAACTTCAGCACAGGATTCAGCAAACTTTTTCTGTAAGGGCCTGATAGTAAAAATTTTCAGCTTTGCCGCCATATGGGGTCTGTTACATAACTTGACTCTGGTATTGTGGTGCAAAAGCAGTCTTAGACAATACTCAAACAAATGAGCATGGCTGAATGCCAATAAAACTTTATTTGCAAAATCAGTCGGGAATGGATTTGCTCTGTGGGCCAGATTTGGTCTGCAGTTCCTCGTCTGCCAACCCCTGCTTTTGTGCAAAGCAGACACTCATTTGCAGACTTCTTGTTTAGCATCTCCAAACAACTTGCTGAAAGGTAAAGGGGCAAGCAGAGGTCCCTGGGCTCCCATAATCACTTCTCTTCAACCATTCTCGGTTGAATCCCATGATGTCATTCTGAAATGCAGTGGGTCATTGACAGGGTCACATTACTCAGAGAAAAACAGGATGTTTGACACCTAAAATATTCAGAACAAGCCCAGAGTTCATCTCTGCAAAAATGCTCTTATATAACGGGAAACAAGAAGAAAGGGAAAGCGGCAACAGGAGGCTAGGAGGGGAAACCGCTCATGGAGAAGACGCACTGGGCTGGGCTCTGACGGCAGGCCTGCTGCCTGGAGAGTACATCTCTGCTTGCAGCTGTCACTTCAGTGGACAGATGACTTCATTTCAGCTCCCCCTCAATAAAGGGGCAATAATCTCTCACTTGGGAGAAATACCATATGGCAGATGCTTTGGAAAGTTGTAAGAAAACAGTATAAAGTACTTAGGGGGGAAAAGCCACTTCCAAAAGCATAAAATTTGTCTAGAAAGGGATCAGGCAGTGTCTTTGAAATACCATAGCTTCCTAGAAGATGAAGTTGAAACCTATGGGATTAGGTAGCAAGAGGGGCATTATCCAGGCAAGTTAACAGAGAGATCTCCTTTCTTGTATTTACATACCTTTAGTGTGGCTCAAATCCTAAACACTTATTCCCAAAGCTTGCCCTCAACTGCCCTTGCTGAAATCTCAATGTCCACCACTCTCTACCTTGTACTTCAGGCTCAAAAATAACAGAAGTTCTCTCATTCCCCAAAGGCCCAGTGGCATGTGGCTTCATGCCACTGGGCCTTTGGTCATGCAGGCTTCTTGTTCTGGAAGGGCCCTTCTGGTTCTTCAAAATTCAGCCTCCCTTGGCTGTTTCCTGGACCTCCCAAGTGTGTTCAGCACCCCCTCTTCTGTGCTACCTTGCGATCTTATACATATTTATTTCATTGTACTTAGTACATCGTCGAGTCATTTATTTGATTATAGGACTTATTTCCTCCACTGGACCCTGAGCTCCTTGCTATCTGATTTGTCTCTGGATTCCCAAAACCTAGGTAGTGCTGGGCTTATGAGAAGAGCTCCATAAACATTTGCAGAATTTGGTGTCCAATGGTGGGGGGAGCCTCACTTGCTCAGCTGATCTCCTTTGAACCAGAGCTATATTTTCCAGGGCAAGCCTAGGTTAGGGTTCCATTTTGAGGTCTCTAGAACAAAATCCCCAATAACCTTGGGTTCCTCAGTGTGGGGCTCTGGTCAACTGAGTTGCTGGCGCAGTTCTTTCATCAACTCTCTTAACTCAAATGTCTGCACCAAGATTTCCAATCCAATTACGAAGAGTCTCCCAGCCAGCACCTTCTTATCCTTCAGGCCTCATCTTAAATGTCTTCTGAGAGACTGTTCCTGATTTCCCAGTCTCGAGTAGCTCTCCCCATTACTGTCTTGCCTTACCACATGACTTGGCATTTAGTAAGCATCAATAAATACCTGTTGAAAGAGTGAGTGAAGGCATTTTGCAAGGTTTGAGTAAGCTAATGCTCATGGAATGCCTCAGACACATTCATTGCCTATAGACACACAGTAAATGTTTCCTTTATCAACATCTCTTCAGACACACTAATCCCAGGAAGCAACTAAGATAATGAAGCGACATCTCCCCCGCTACAGCGCTTACAAAAATGCTTCCTTCCACCTACAGACAAATATAAAGGGAGAAGAATTCCAAAAGGAAGGCAGTTGTCATCTTTGACATACAAATAAAACGTGTTCAGAGTGGACAGCATTTATGTTCCCTTAAAGTGTGGCAAAAGCCAAGTTCCCCACAGCTTGAGCAAACAGGAAGACAAGAAATGTTCACACATAACCTTAAAAGTGGATCCAACCATGCTGCAGAGTGAGGCAAGCCTGGCTTAGGAGATTATGCCCATATAAGGCCCCACAAGCAGCTCCCAGTGGAGCCTGAGATAATTTGGCACCTCTCAGCAAAGACCAACAAGATTTGCCTTCAGGGCTTTGTTCACAAATAACCCCAAGTCTGCTGTCTACATTTTCATCTAAACATTTGATGAAAAACCTAATACCACCCTAAACATTTCAGCCTCAAAGACTCTGAATGAAGTGCTGGAAATAACTCAAAGGCAGCCATCATCTGAAATGCTCACTCAAGGCTCCCCAGTGGTCTTTCTGAATTGCTGAGGAAGAGCTGGGATAGGGAGGCAGGGCTCTGGGGACCACCTAATCTCAGAGATGGGCTGAGATGTGTTTCCTTTCCTGTCAGTGACCTACTAAGCCAGGGATTGGCAAGCTCCCCCTGTAAAGGGCTAGATAATAAGCATTTTTCACTTTGCGGGCCATAGGTCCATCACCACTGCCCTACTCTACCACTGTAGTGAAAAAGCCTTAGGCAAGACGTGAATGAATGCGCATGGCTGTGTTCCAATAAAATTTTATTGATGGTCACTGAAATGTGAATTTCATATAATTTTCATGTGTCACAAAATACACTTTTGATTTGTTACAACTACTTAAAAATACAAAAACCAGTCTTAGCTCTCAGGCAGTACAAAAACTGCCAATGGGCTTGACTTGACCTGTGGGCTGCAGCTAGCTAATCCCTGCAGCGGGCAGTAATGTACAGTAATGTGTAGTAACCAGCAGAGAACACAGCCTCAGGCCCTTGGGCTCACTTGGATTTTGCAAGTTTACTTCTGCTACTTTCTGGCTATGTGACTTTCAGCAAGTCAGTAAAATCTCTGAGCCTCAGCTTCCCCATCTGTCTGGACCTCCCTGCCACTGCTGGAATGAGCATTCAAAGAGAGAAGCTATCAAAAGCACTCATGGTGGTGCTTGGCACACATAAACACTCTGTAGATGTTAGCTACTGTTATCTGAAGTTCCCTTTGATTAGAGCTGACATTCTCCCTTCTGATATCCCTAGTGCCTAGCACACTATGTGGCACACAGTAGACACTCATGAATCTTGGCTGAATAAATGAATGAATGAATAGATGCGTGAATAAAATCCCATTGAAATGCAACAACTGACACTTTCACTCTCTAGCTGCCCAGATTGTCGACTTGCAGCCTCCATCACTTCCAAAGTTTTAGTTTTGGCCCAGTGTTGTTGGGTCAGCACTGGGGACAAGTGGTTGGGGTTGCACTTGGTATAATTTCAGATGTGCACATACTAGGTGCTCAATAATTGCTTGATGAATGAATTAATGGATATCTATTGCCCAAGTGAAGCAATAACTTCAAGTATTTTAAGGTCAAAAAGAGAGATCCCCCTCCTTTGCACCCAGTCCTAGGGCTCACGATGTTGGGTAAGTGGTGATTAGGATGAGGGGACCTCCCTGAAACTCTGCCCCAGGGAGGCAGAAGGTAATTGTCCAGCACTGCATGTTGGTCTTCTCTTGCTTTCTTCAGCTAGTCCCACAGAGGGACACTGGCCTGCCTACCACCTGCCTCTCTAGGAGACCAAACTCTTGTACAAACAAACTGTTCAGGGCTTTTTAGAGCCAAATTTCTATCTGCGTATGCATTCTTATCCAGAGGGCCATTGCTCCAGCTGCTAAGGTAAAAGGGGGGTTAGCCAGTGATTTGGGCTCATGTGCTTCACGGGGGGAAGCCATTTATTTTTGTGTAAACAGCATATGGTGCTCATCTACCCCTCACAAGGAGGCTATGGGAATTCCTGGCACACGAATAATTTTAAGTTTCAAAGTTTTTCTAGGGTCCTGAAAAAAAAAAAAAAAAGGTGCAGAAAACATGGAAAGGGAAATCATCTTGAGTTGGACATAGCAGCCCCTGAACTATGAAGAGCATCACGTGCAGATCAGAGGCTCCAACGAAGCTCTCCCTGGAGAAAAGGCCCTGCAAGCCCAAGCCAGGCCGATGGGGGTTGATTTCCCACTCCCAGAAACAGCGCAGGAATCAATCAGTGTGCTGTGATCCGGAGCTGACTGCCGGGAAGCCTTGGCCTTTGGCGATGCTAGGCAGGAGGCCGTGGGCTACGTGAGCACTGACAAGACCCTTAAAGGCTTCCAACTTTCCTCTGGAGGAAGGCTTGACTTGGCTCCCACTACAAGTTCTGTCAACCACATCAGAGCCGTTTCACAAAAGCCACTCAGAAAATGGAAAATGTTAAGGACATTTGTGGGAACCAAGAAGGAGCCAGACACAAGTATGGCATCATTTTCCCCACCACCCAAGGAGCCACCATCCCAAGTCTTGAAGAAGCACAAAGGGAAGTCAAGGTCCTCATGCCTGCTGAGCAGGCCCCCGGGAGTCTATACCTCAGAGCCTGCTTTGGGCCTTGAGACTTCAGTCTGCTTTGAGCCAACTGTGGCACCAGCCATTTCTTATGATTAATCATAGTAATAATCGCCATGGCAGCTACCATTGACAGGGTTTTCACTGTAGGCCAGGCACTGTGCTAAGTAGCTGTGTGATCTTGGGCCTTCGCTGAACCTCTCTGAGCCCCAGTTCCTTCCTTATCGGTAAGAAAGGGGATAGCAATGGCACTCAGCTCAGAGAGTTGTTTTGTGGATTCGAAGAGGCAATGCTTATAAAGGGCTTAACCCTGTGCCTGGTCCAGATTAGGTGCTTCAACAAGAGACAACTGCTATTATTATTACATGCGCGAAATAGCCAATGATTCAGATCAAAGGGGAAAATGACAATGGCCTTAATTCTTATTGTACTTCTCCCTCTCCTCACCTTCTTCTTTCTCAACTTACCCTGTTTTTTTGTTTGTTTGTTTGTTTGGTCTTTTTTTTTTTTTTTTTTTTTTTGGAGACTGGGTTTCACTCTTGTTGTCCAGGCTGGAGTGCAATGGCAGGATCTCGGCTCACTGCAACCTCCTCCTCCTCCCAGGTTCAAGCCATTCTCCTGCCTCAGCCTCCTGAGTAGCTAGGATTACAAGTGCCTGTCACCATACCTGGCTAATTATTTTTTGTATTTTTAGTAGAGAGGAGGTTTCACCTTGTTGGCCAGGCTGGTCTCGAACTCTGGACCTCAGGTGGGACACCCACCTCGGCCTCCCAAAGTGCTAGGATTACAGGTGTGAGCTCACCCTGATCTTAAACACTGACTTTCTATTCTCTCCCAGCCCTGTGAAGTGCAGGGAGGGCAAGAGCTTGCATGGCCATGGAGAAGCACACATGAGCCACTCACAGGTTTGTGTGCCTACCAAAGGCAACTCCAAGCAGATCGCCTCTTCTTTCTCCTTGCCAGGTCCGTTTTTGGCACTTTACATCTCCCAGCCAATACAGGTTTGGTCGGCTCCACAGAGCAGCACATGAGGCATGCCACAGCAACATGAGAAGTAGCTAGTTGGCTATTTTACCAGGTTGTGTAGCTGTGAGTCAAAAAAATGCCAAAACATTTGAAAGCAGAATTCACCCCTTCTGTGACAGCCACCAGAGTAATGCTCAAAAAGGTATTTTTTCCTCTTCTGTGGGTAAAGCAGAAGAGAAAAAAATGAGTGGCATTCACCAGTCCAGTAAAGGTAATGTTTGATCTTGGTTTGTTCATTCATTTGCTCATTTGTTCATCCCTCACATTCTTGGTAGGTTCCTGTATCTACTCTTTGCTCAGTAGTATGCCTAACACTGGGGGAAATCAGACGATTGAGACAAGGGTGTCTGAGCCTACGGCTTACTGTCTAGTGGGGGAGATGGATAAAATAAATGAACAATTCTAATGTAGTAAGAGGATTTCTCTGCAGCTGAGGAACACAGGGCACTGTCAGTCCCCAGAGGAACCAGCATCGAACTCAACCTGGGAATGTGTTCGTTTCAGTTCGCGAAAAAGCCAGCATCCAAATCGAAAAGATGGCCGGGAGTGGTGGCTCACGCCTGTAATCCCTGCAGTTTGGGAGACTGAGACAGGAGGATTACTTGAGTCCAAAAGTTTGAAACCAGCCTGAGCAATATAGCAAGACCCCTTGCCTACAAAACAATTTTAAAAAATAAAAGATGGTCTTTGCTTAAAACAAGTGAATGCAAGCAGCCTGGGAAACCAAATGCAGAGGCCAGTGAGCCTCCAAAGGCAGCCTGGAAAGTTACTCCTTTGCATCTTGTTCTGTGCCTGTTTCTTTTCTATCCCTCAACCCATTGATTAGGCTCTTGCCTTTCACCCTCAAGAAAGAGTTAATCCTATATACAGTAGGATTTCAATTTTCCAAAGTTTCTGAATGTGTGAGTGCATATGCATATAGATTAAAAAGACTAGAAGAAACCTCACTAAAATGTTAACAATGGTTATCTTTGGGCAGCATTTTCGTGTCTCATTTCCTAAATATTTTAATTTTTTCCACAATGAACATGTATTATTTTTACAATCTGAAAGCAATGTTATTAATTTCAAAAGTGAGGGTCTGCAAAAAGCTATGTGCTGTATGCTTCTGTTTATATGACATTCTGGAAAAAGCAAAACTACAAGGACAGGAAATATGTCAGTGGTTGTCAGAAGCCCAGGGTGGGGGAAGGGGTTAACTACAAATGGGCACAGGGGAAGTTTTTGAAGAGATGAACCCGATCCGACTCGATTGTGGTGACAGTTACATGTCTGTGTTTTTCTTTATTCTTTTTTTTTTTTTTTTTTTGAGATGGAGTTTCACTCTTGTTGCCCAGGCTGGAGTGCAATGTTGTGATCTCAGTTCACTTCAGCTCACTCCAGCCTCCGCCTCCTGGGTTCAAGCCATTCTCCTGCCTCAGCCTCCTGAATTGCTGGGATTACAGGCTCCTACCACCACGCCTGGCTAATTTTTTGTATTTTCAGTAAAGACGGGATTTCACCATTTTGGCCAGGCTGGTCTCGAACTCCTGGCCTCAGGGGATCCACCCACCTCGGCCTTCCAAAGTGCTGGGACTACAGGTGTGAGCCACCACACTGGGCCGTCTGTGTTTTTCAAAGCTCGCAGAGCTATATGCTAAAGGATAAATTTTATGGCATATAAATCATACTTCAATAAGCCAGAGGTTTTGCTTGTTTGTTTGTTTGTCTGTCTGTTTGTTTTGAGACAGAATCTCACTCTGTCACCCAGGCTGGAGTGCGGTGGTGTGATGCCAGCTCACTGCAACCTCCACCTGCCGGATTCAAGCGATTCTCCTACCTCAGTCTCCCGAGTAGCTGGGATTACAGGCATGTGCCACCAGGCCTGACTAATTTTTATATTTTTAGTAGAGATGGAGTTTCTTCATGTTGGCCAGGCTGGTCTCAAACTCCTGACCTCAGGTGACCTGCCCGCCTTTATCTCCCAAAGTGCTGGGATTGCAGGTGTGAGCCACCGTGCTTTGCCAATGAGCCAGAGTTTTTCGAAAAAGTGAGTTTAGATAAGTTTTCCACTTCTGTCATTTCTGGAGAATCTGATGGACCCAGGAAGATAATGAAATGTTTGAAGTGTATAATCTTAGAAAGATTACAAAAACAGACAAGGGAAATTTTCTTATTCCTGTCAGTTCTCTTAAAGTTCAGCCTTCAATGGCTGGGACTTGAGTTTTGTTTTTCTGTTCTTTGCTCCTTTTTTTAAAGTCACTCGAGACCAGAATTTATGTGAAAAACATAGTTTTTTTTGGTATCTAATGAGGTGACTTTAGAATAATCTCAAGTATATGATTTACAACTGGAGTGCTATCTTTATGAAACATTTATATCTGTGACAACACCTAATAAAACTTTTTACTGGAAACATTGTTTGTATGGTTAGAACAGACTGTCAAAATAATCCCCCTTGGACCAGATACATCACAAACTGATCATTTACCCTGTTATTCTTGCCGATATCATATTTAAATTCAATCTGATGGGGACTAGAGAAAAGGGCAAGCTGATGACATCATTTTCTTTATAAAGATTGGGGTTTTCATTTACTACAAGGGGCACGATATAAAGACTATCTTAGAGTAAGAAACTACATTGTCCGCAAGCTGGAAATTTCTGTCCTGAACTACCCAGCTAGACACTGTTATTTGAATTCAGTCATGTCATTAAAATATCTAAGACCTGGTTTGTGTTTTATTTGATATAGAATTGGATCATTGCCTATAAGTACAGATGCTGAATGCTGTATAATTGGAGTGGTATCTGAAGCTATTTTTTTTTTTTTTTTTTTTTTTTTTTTTTTTTTTTTTTTTTTTT
>NC_045445.1:18497393-18516124 GCF_002776525.5 Piliocolobus tephrosceles
TTTTTTTTTTTTTTTTTTTTTTTTTTTTTTTTTTTGAGACAGAATTTCGCTCTTGTTGCCCAGGCTGGAGTGTAATGGAACAATCTTGGCTCACTGCAACCAACTTCCACCTCCCAGGTTCAAGCGATTCTCCCCCCTCAGCCTCCCTAATAAGCCTGGCTAATTTTTGTATTTTTAGTAGAGATTTGGTTTTGCCATGTTGGCCAGGCTGGTCTTGAACTCCTGACCTCAGGTGATCAACCTGCCTCGGCCTCCCAAAGTGCTAGGATTATGGGCGTGAGCCACCCACCTGAAGCTACCCTTTCGCTTCTTCCTTAGCCTAACAACAAGAGAAAGTTCTATAACATACCAGTGTTATGGAAAGGAAGTGGCAACTGGCTCAGCACCGATAGAAGCAGTGTGCCAAGTACTTTTGTTTTTAATTTACCCTGTAAGTTCTTCTGTTCATCCTTAGAAGTGACTCCAAATGCGTGGTACAGAAACTACATGCACAGATGCTGCTTATTCAAATGAAATCAGAGGAGAAATCAGAGAAATACCAAAAAACATCTAATAATAAGCTATTGATCCTGCTAAAGGGCATAATGAAAAGATGGCATGAAGTTCTGTACAAAATAAAATGGCCATTTTGATCTATTACATTTACAAACTAGAAATGCTGAGCTCTAAAACCACATATCTAATAAATGCTGAACTCTAAAACCATGTATCTAATGACAAGGCTGTCTTCAACACTAGACTGTGAGCTCCTTGGGGTAGGCAGCATGCCTGATGTACATCTGACTTTCTAGATCAGACAGAAGGAATGAAGGAAGAATTAGTAGAATCAAGTCATTGGTTTCCTATGAAACAGAGTTTGGAATTGCACTACTGACATCCCCACCAATGGGTCAGAAAGAACAGAGCTCAACGTAATGAGACCAGAGCTGTGGGCTCCGTCGTTACACAGAACAGCCAGCTTTGTCCTGGACCGCCTTTGTAGGTGAAGGGGAGGTTCTGCGTTTAATGTATGTTTTTTAGGTCACCATATCAGTCCTACAGTTTCTGGGTGAAGAAATAAATTCCTGCTGAGGAAGGAACGTAACTGGGGTTTAACACAAGCAATTTTAGGAAAGACCTCTAGGTATCAGGACCAACACTACATTTCTTCAAAAAAAAAAAGACACCTCTTTGTCCATCATCTTTCTCTCAAGGTGGTTCTGAAGTGACTTTTTCCGGCCACTCTGAAGGCAATGAGGACTTCATTTTGGAAACATTGGCTGAGTGTACTGGTGACTCACACCTCAGATGAATTAATAAAAGTTGAGAAAACAAAAACCAGATGTTTCCTTCATCTTAACATAGGCCCCCAAGCTTTCTTTTTTCAGTTATACTGTCACTTGCTGATTTCCTTCTAGTGAGGCAAAGCCCAATATTTTCAAAGTTTGCATCCATGCCTATTGGATGACCTCCATCCCAACAGTTGCTATTTGGTTCAAACTTCCATAAAGACAGCAGGTCAGGCACGGACTGTTTCAGCAAGCACACAGTGTTTGAGAACAGCATACCAGCGGGCTTGGACACTAGATTGGATTTGCTTGAGAACTCTTGCAACAGCTTCTGAGGAAAAGCAAAAAGCGAAGCAGTCTTTTAGCTTGCATGTAAACCCCCACAGAACCAGAAAGGGACTGGCCAACTAGCCATGGCTTCCTTTCCACATCCAGTATTCATTCCTTGGCCCTTGACCCTTCTGGAAAATGCTAAAAACTGCGTTTTAGAGAGCCCGCAACATATATTTTCATTCTTGTGGCCAGACTGGAGGTGGATACACTGAAATCCAGAGTGATGTACGTTTAAAAGTTTCCTGATAACACCACCCATCATTCCCTGAGAACTTCTGTAGCCTTCTGTTTTTCGTAAGGAGGGAAAATAATTTATTTTTTCCTCCATCCATTGTACTTTGGTTAAAGCAATTATTTTTCCCCAGACACCACCCATAGCAAAAAGCTCCAGATGTTTTTAGGTTATAATGAGAGAATGGATGGTAAACCCTGGTGTTTTTCAAACTTGTATCCTTTCCCAGCCTTTTTGTTTGGGGCCCTTAGCCCTCCTCTCCCTCCCTCTTTTCTTAATTGGGCTCCACCTTCCCTTACCTAAGTGATCCAGAAACAAATTTAGATTTGTGCTTTGGCCACTACCTCTCTCAATCTCTTGGTCCTAATAGGTATCTTCTAAAATTGTGGTTCCCACCACTCCATCCACTGATTTGCCCAGTCCAGGTTGCCGGTAATCGCTGTAAACTGTCCCCCTTGCCCATTCACTATGGTTAGTCTCCAAATCGACACCAGCCAGATGTTTCTTGCATATGTCCCCTCCTTTCGACCCCTACTGTATTTCTCTACTTAGGCCACCATTCTTTCTCACCTGACCAAGTCCTCTAACGATCATCTCTGTGTCCACTCTTACCCATCTCCAAATAATTCATCCTTCCCACCGTAGCCGCAGTAAGCGATCTTTCTAAAACCCCTGTATGATCATGTCTTCCATACACTGCCACTCCCTGGTAACATATTAAGCATGGTGGCCTGGGAAAAATCCTTACACGGGCGAGTAATGTGAAAGTGCTAGTTAAAGCTAGGTTAGGCTGGGTGCAGTGGCTCACGCCTGTAATCCCAACCCTTGGGGAGGCTGAGGCAGGTGGATTGCTTGAGACGAGGAGTTTGAGAATAGACTGGACAACATAGTGAGACTCTGTCTCGATAAAAAATTTTAAAAATTAGCCAGGCATTGTGGCACATGCCTGTAATAACAGCTACTTGGGAGGCTGAGGTGGGAGGATCACTTGAGCACTGGAGGTTGAGGCTGCAGTGAGCCTTGATCGTGGCACTGCACTCCAGCCTGGGCTACGGAACAAGACCCTGTCTTATTTGTTTGTTTGTTTGTTTATTTATTTATTTTTGGAGACAGAGTCTCACTCTGTTGCCCAGGCTGGAGTGCAGTGGCACTATCTCAGCTCATTGCAACCTCTACTTCTCAGGTTCAAGCGATTCTCCTGCCTCAGCCTCCTGAGTAGCTGGGATTACAGGCATTTGCTACCATGCCCGGCTAATTTTTGTATTTTTGGTAGAGATGGGGTTTCACCAGGTTGGTCAGGCTGGTCTCGAACTCCTGACCTCAAGTGATCTGCCCACCTCCACCTCCCAAAGTGCTGGGATTACAGGCATGGACCACTGCACCCAGCTGCTATCTCAAAAAAAAAAAAAAAAAAAAAAGAGGCTGGGTGAGGTGGCTCATGGCTGGGTAAGGTGGCTCATGTCTGTAATTCTAGCACTTTGGGAGGTCGAGGTGGGTGGATCACTTGAGGCCAGGAGTTTAAGACCAGCCTGGCCAACATGGCAAAACCCCATCTCTACTAAAAATATAAAAATTAGCAAGACGCAGTGGCGCACTCCTGTAATCCCAGCTACTCCGGAGGCAGAGGCAGGAGAATCGCTTGAACTCAGGAGGCAGAGGTTGCAGTGAGTCAAGATTGTGCCACTGCACTCAAGCCTGGGCGACAGAGTGAGACTCCATCAAACCCCAACAAAAAAAAAAAAAAAAAAAAAAAAAAAGAGCTAGGTTAATGTTAATGTCAGAGAAATGGCAGGACCTTCTCCAGCCTGGCATTTGTCACGTGGACTCTTCTCCATCTTGGCTCCTATTGCACCGCACCGAGGTTATCTGTATACCTGCTAGTCTCACACACCAGACTGTGAAGTCTGGGTCTTGCTCAGTTCAGTATCTGCAGCACTACACACAGTGCCTGGCACAGAGCAGAACTCAGAATAAAATAGCATCAGAGACAACAGTCTGTCCCTCAAAGGCAGTGGGTTAGTTTCCTATTGCTGCCATAATAAAATACTGAAAACTTAGTGGCTTAAGACAGGGGTCCCCATCCCCTAAGCCACAGACCAGTACCATTGCTTGCATTACTGCCTGAGCTCTGCCTACTGTCAGATCAGCAGTGTCATTAGATTCTTCTAGGAGGACAAACCTTATTGTGAACTGTGCATGCAAGGGATCTAGGTTGCGTGCCCATTATGAGAATTTAAGACCTGATGATCCGTCACTGTCTCCCATCACCCCCAGATGGGACCGTCTAGTTGCAGGAAAACAAGCTCAGGGCTCTCACTGATTCTACATTACGGTGAGTTGTATAATTACTTCATTATCCATCACAGTGTAATAATAATAGAAATAAAGTGCGCAATAAATAATGCACTTGAATCATCCCATAACCATCCCCCCTTCTCCCCACCACACATCTGTGGAAAAATTGTCTTCCATGAAATCAGTCCCTGGTCCCAAAAAGGTTGGGGATCGCTGGCTTAAGACAACAATCACTTGTCCCCTGATGGTTCTATAGGTCAGAAGTCTGACGAGGATCCCACTGGACTAAAATCAAGGGGACAGTGGGGCTGTGTTTGTTCTGGAGGCTCTAGCGGAGAGTCCATTTTTTTTTTCCTTTTTCAGCTTCTAGAGGCCGCCTTCCTCTATCTTCAAAGCCAGCAATCTGAGCCAGGCGCAGTGGCTCACGCCTGTAATCCCAGCACTTTGGGAGGCCAAGGTGGGAGGATCACCTGAGGTCAGAAGTTCGAGTCCAGCCTGGCCAACATGATGAAACCCCGTCTCTACTAAAAATACAAAAATGAGCTGGGCATGGTGGCATGCAGCTGTAGTCCCAGCTACTAGGGAAGCTGAGGCAGGAGGATCCTTGAACCCTGGAAGTGGAGGTTGCAGTGAGCCAAGATCGTGCCACTGCACTCCAGCCTGGGAGACAGAGTGAGACCCCGTCTCAAAACAACAACAACAAAAAACAAAGCCAGTAACGTAGATGCTTCTCGCTGACCCTGCTTCGGTCATCACGTCTCTTTCTCTGACCATAGCCAGGAAAGGCTCTCCCACTTTAAGGGGATTGGGCCCCCCCCGGATAATCCAGGATAAACTCCCACCTCAAGGTCATCTAATTAGCAACCTTAATTCCATCAACATTCTTAATTCTCTTTGTCATGTAACCGAACATATTGACAGCTTCCAGGGATTAGGGTGTGGATATTTTGGGTGGACCATTACTCTGCCCACCATAGGCAGCAGCAGGTAAGGAACCTGAATTTCATACAGCGCCCCCCTTCTAATGCTTTTCACACAATGGCAATGCTCTTACTTAATTGGCTGCATTTGTTTTTCAATTGAAACTGTGATTTTGTCACCTCTGTGTTCCCAGTGCCTGGCCCAGGGCTCGGCCCAGGTGAGGTGCTCAGTGTCTATTGACTGGATATTAGTAAGCAAAATACTGATTGACTGTAGTGTTTAAATATCAACCTCTTCGTTCCCCTCAGCAAATGAAACTTTGATTGTTGAGTTTCAAAAAAATGTTAAAAAACCAATTTTTGTAGCACAATCGGGGGGTCCAATTGCCATTATCTTGTTTTCTCGCATGAAACCAACTCTAAGATTGAAAAAACAGGCAACTTCTGTTATCTGACAGAAGTCTTCCAGATTTTTTCTGGTGAAAAAACAGCTCACATGCTTTTTGCCTAGTACACATGGGAACACAGCTGTATAAGAAATTCAAGTGAACAGAAAAAAAAAATCATGCAATGAAGACTTGTGACTCCCAAAGCAACCAAAAATTGAATACTTCTCAAGCAATTTTTGTAGGATTTGTATTTAAACACACAGTGAACCACTTCAAAATTCCAACGAATCTGGAGAAATTAAACCCTGTTTCCAAGAAGTGCTCAGAGAGCTTTCAATACATTTTTTCATCACTGAAACAGAAGTGACTGGCAAAACTAAGCTGTGTCTTTTTAGCAGGACCCAGTGCCTACCAGACAGCAGCAAGTGGAAAGTGAGCCAACCTGGTGTCCAACGGACATGGAGGACAGGAGTCCTCTCCTCAAGCTGCAACTGCAGTACAGGTTCATGGTAAAGGAAAGGGTTCTTGGCCGGGGGCGGTGGCTCCCTAGCACTTTGGGAGGCCGAACAGGGTGGATCACCTGAGGTCAGGAGTTCGAGACCAGCCTGGCCAACATGGTGAAACTCTGTCTCTACTAAAAATACAAAAATTAGCTGGGTGTGGTGGCAGGCACCTGTAATCTCAGCTACTCAGGAGGCTGCGGCAGAATTGCTGGAACCCGGGAGGTGGAGGTTGCAGTGAGCCGAGACCATTGCACTCCAGCCCGGGCGAGACTCCATCTCAAAAAAACAAAACAAAACAAAACAAAAAAAGGAAACGGTTCTTTCACTGGGCAGAATTGGCCAGAAATGGTCAGGTCTCATGGAGTTCAGGCTTCAGCCATGACAGCCCCAACTAAGCCAGTTCTCAGAATTCAGTCTTTACCCGTGGTAACTACTTGGGGCACCTCCAAATTGCTGAACTGGAGATTCCAAAGGAAAGCAGCCCAAAGTAGCTGCATGGTCTGCAAAGACTTTTCCATATTTTATTCAAATAGCACCTCATCAGCAAAACCTTACCGAATATTCAGTCTCGGTTTCGAGAGTCTTCTTAATCCCAGTCAAAACATTTCAATGTACATCACTTCATCTGATCACCCGCAACAGGCCTGGCAGTGACTTGGAGCTGAAACCAGTATCCAGTACCTACCACAGTGCTTGGCACATGGTAATAGCTCAGTGAACTGCCATCATTTTGTAAAGGAAGAGACAGGCTCAGGCAGGTTGAAGTGGCTTCCTAAAAGTGCCTAGCGGCAGGCGGGGCTAGGACTCAGGCCTCCTGACTGTTACCCTGTTGCTTCTCTTATTCCACCACCCTGGACTTCAAAATCCAGCTCCATAAAGGTCAGGAGAGCATTTCACTCCTTTTCAACAAACATGCACTGAGCATCTACCCTAAACCAGACCTTTTCACCACTCTTCCACTGTTCTCTGCCTGGCGGCTCTTTTGGGTCTTGGTTTTAATGTTACCCCTTAAGCAAGACCTCCTGACTGCCCCTCCTACACCCACCCCACCTCTGCACACCCATCACCCTCTATCTCATTTCCTATTTGTCACTTATCCCAACTTGAATGATTTTGTGTGTATGTTGACTTACGGTCTGCCTTCCCCTACTGGAATGTAAGCTCTTTGAGGGCAGGGCACTATTGGTCCAGACTTTCTGTGGACAGTCCACGCACCGTAAGATGAGCATGTGAGGCGACCACTGTAACAAAGCCAGTGTGCACTTAGGTGTGTTCATAAAAGAATAATGGACTTCTGGTAGACGTCCTGAAGACAGAAAGGGAATGGAGTTGTTTAGCATGGGGACAAAAAGACTCAGGGAAGACATACCAGCTCCTTTCAAATGTCTGAAGGTGGCAACACAAAAGCAGGGAGTGAACTCGCCCTAAGAGATCCAGTGGGACAGAGGCGAGGGAGAGGATGCTGCGGGAGCAGATTTTGGTCCAAGATGCTCCTCACTATGCTTATGTAATTGTTGGATACTTACTGTCTTCCCTACTAACCTGTAAGTGCCGCAAGGGTGGCCTGTGTCTGTGGTATTCCTCACTGTATGTAAACAGGATAGCACAGCACGTGGTGTGTTTGTCACTCAATAACATTTTGACTGAATAAAGGTCGGGTGGAATATCAGTGTTCGCTCCGCCTGGAATGATCCTTGTCCTCACCCCGCTTCACATGGCTGACCCTTGACTTGCTCGAGATCTAAATGTCACTTTATCAGGACAGTCTTCCCCAGTCCCCTTACCACCAGATTACAGTACCCTCTCATAGTGTCCTGCATTAAAAAAAAAAAGTTTTTTTTTTTTGAGACAGGTTCTTGCTCTGTTGCTCAGCCTGGAATGCAGTGGTGTGAGCACAGCTCACTGGGGCTTTGACCTCCTGGGCTCAAGCAATCCTCCTTCCTCAACCTCCTGGGTTGAGTGTGTGGGACTGTAGGTAGGTGCACAACATCACATCCAGCTAGCACTTACATTTTTTTTTTTTTTTTTTTTTTTTGACGGGGGCTTGCTCTTCCCCCAGGCTGGAGTGCAGTGGTGCAATCTCAGCTCAGTGCAACCTCTGCCTCCCGAGTAGCTGGGACTACAGGCGCACACCACCATGCCCAGCTAATTTTTGTATTTTTAGTAGAGACCGCGTTTCACCATGTTGTCCAGGATGGTCTCGATCTCTTGACCTCATGATGCACCCACTTTGGCCTCCCAAAATGCTGGAATTACAGGCCTGAGCCACCGTGCCCAGCCACGATTCTTTTATTTGTTTACTTAAGAAAGATATTGGCTGGGCGTGGTGGCTCATGCCTGTAATCCCATCCCTTTGGGAGGCCCAGGCGGGTGGATCGCCTGAGGTCAGGAGTTCGAGACCAGTCTGGCCAATGTAGTGAAACCCCGTCTCTACTAAAAATACAAAAATTAGCCTGGCATGGTGGCGGGTGCCTGTAATCCTAGCTGCTCGGAAGGCTGAAGCAGGAGAATCACTTGAACCCGAGAGGCAGAGGTTGCAGTGACCCAAGAACATACCATTGCACTCCAGCCTGGGCGACAAGAGCGAAATGAGTGAAACTCTGTCTCAAAAACAAAACAAAACAAGATAACCGCCACCCCCCCCCCCCCCCCCGAAGGCAAGAAGGCAATCAGTCTTTCCTGCATGAATGATTCCTAAGAACTCCATGAGATTGCTACATCTCCCGTAGAATACTCTCCATGAGAGCTGGGATTGTTTAGTTATTTGCTGCTATCTCCACTGTGTGTGGCACAAAGTAAGCACTCAGATACTTCTTGAATGAATTAACTTTACAGCTGAGAAAACTAAAAGGCTCAGTGAAGTAAGTGGTCAACATTATACAACAAGCAAGCAGCAGAGCCTGGGTTTGAACCCAGGTCTGTGTCACTCCAGAGCCTGGGCTTTTTCTACTACGCTTAACTGTGGGGATGTAAAGCCATTGTTCAGGACTGCAAACTCTGCTATAAAATCCGGGCCCCTTGGTGATAATGTTTGGAGTTAGAGCATGAAGAAATGCTGCTAGGCAGGCTGCTTGCCCACAGGCCCAACAAGACACTGGAGGGCCCTTTGCTATGAATGCGAGGACCCTCCCAACCAGGTAACACATGCCTGACAGCCAAGAGCACAGCAGCAAGTGGAGGGACAGAGCTGAGACTTCATGCTCTAGCCTGGCCTGATGACAAGCAGGTTGGGGGCAGCAGGCTAGAAAGCAATTCTGCAACTCCCTTCATCCTTCTGGTTACACTCAGGATGAATCAGCAGAGCCTGCCTTTGGGGCCAGCAGAATAGTAAGCATCTAGGCTTTGGAGTCAGACTTGACTTGAATCCTGGCTCTACCACTTAACTTGCTGTGTGACTTCTCTGTGCCTCAGTCTCATCTGTATACTGAGGATGATAGAATGTGCCCTCAACGCATGATTAAATTAAAATATAGATTTTAAAATGCCTTGTATACACATGACCAGTACCTAAGAAGGGCTCAAAAATGAGAACTATTATCATTTCCAATTTACTTTCAAGCCTCACACTACATCATCTGTGTGGCATACGTCCTGTCGGGGACTCTCATCTCATTATACTCCTGCATTGGGTCAGGTTAACAACTGTACCTGCTCAGATCTAATGTAGGGTTTTGTGTGGTGAATTAGAAAACATGGGTTCCTTCAAGAAAAGAGCCTGTTGTGTGTGGACCATCCCCCACCAATGTCTCTCACTCGGCCATAAACAAGGAAGCTGGAGTGGATGACAACAAAACACAACAGACAGCGTGGTTGGTGCCATTGCTGGACTAGACAAACTTGCAGTCAGCACACTCTAGACTATAAAACTTCTCATGCACAGAGAGACGTGTCTTTAACTTGGAAGGAGGACTATTTGTATTTGTGTGATCATGCTTTCAGCCAAACTTGGAACTGCCTTCCTACCTAACTGGATATACTTGGAACTGCCTTCCTACCTAACTGGATATACTTGGAACTGCCTTCCTACTTAACTGGATATAGAATTCTCTCTCCTCATACCAGCATTTTCGTAACATTATCCATTACTAAGCTAACAGGCTGCAAATCAATGTAACGGAATTTGACTGCTTTGAGTCACATTTCCTAAAGAGTCCAATTGTGACCATAAGCAAATAAATCCACCCTTACACGTAAGCACCAAAAATCTGCCACCCCATAAGTTAAGTTCTGTTAGGTTTCTGTTTGTTTATTTGAAAACATTAGTCTTCCCCTTTTCCAGCAGGTATATAGGTAGAAAAATAAATGAAGTCAGCACTCTACGTCTCACTAGAATAAACTGTGACTCAAATACTGTGAGTGGTTATTTGCAAGGCTATAACTTTTTTAATGACAGATTTTCCTAAAAGAAACCACTATAACATCCGTCCAAGTACTCCAGAGAAAACAAAAAATACATAAAGATTAAAAGTCTATTACTTTAACAGCACATTGCCAAACACGGACAACTAGGATAAATGCCAAGAAATCTTAAAAAATAACTTTAAAAGATGCAACATTCAAGTCATTCAAACGCGTAGGTTCCACAAACAACAGGAAAACAAGTCCAAGAGCAGTTCTACTTGTGCATGATGGCAACTCAGACTGGACTTCATCAAAGTTCATTCAGGTGTTTCATAGGCGTCTGAGCAGAGTTTGTTTTTTCTTCCTTTCTTGGAGATGTGTACACAGATTAGAGGAGAGGAAAATCTTCCAGATGCTGATGTTAAACACAGCAGGCTTGGTTCCCCTTGATAAAGTATGAAGGCAGATTTATTTCACTCAAGCTTTATCAGTTTCCCTAGTGAAAAGTCTTATGCATGCTGAAATAGAAGAGTTACTGAATTTGTCATGCGAAGTATTTACATAAAGTGAGGTCAGTAACCCGACAGAATAAAAAAAGGTAGTTGTTAAATTATTGTATAACCTTTTACAACTTGAATAACTTTGTGGGTAAATGACACTGACGTTCAAACCCCTCAAACATACATTAACAAGAAACTATTTACCGCGTGAAGAGGCACACATCATGTAAAACATACACTTCATGGGAGGGATTCCTGCATAGCAGGAAAGTCGCTACCACTACATAACAAATGGCTATGCCAACAGTCAAAGCTGCCACGAAAGGGTATATTAGAATTCCCTTCAAATCTCAAGGAGTGTTTGTAATAGCACAGATACCTTTTGGAGAGTAAGTACATGTTTTGTTCGGAAGGGTATTTTTCACTGGAAAATATGAACATCATGTAAATAAACCAATGTTCTGACTGGGTAAGATTTAAGGCAATGCTACTCAGACCTGAGGGGAAAAAAATCCAAAACAGTTTGTTTTTCTTCTGAATCATGAACAGGTCAAAATCAACATCAAAAAGTATTCTTCCAAGCATTCCATGCACCTTTAGGTATTATCAGCATTACAAAATAGAATCTACTTTCATACTCCAAATATGAAATGAGAAATTGTTCTGTGCTCTTCCTTGAAAACTGTAAAAAAAAAATGCATGGCAGCTTAGATAATTAATATTAAAAAGTACCATGAAAATGAAGACTACTACACCTCCTGCACACAAAGCAGTCACCTTGCTGCAATCAATGCCCAGAATATTCGATTTCTCTTATGACTGACTTTGGTGTAGTGTGGAACGATCGTGGGTTCATAAATTAACTGTTGACATTAACTACAGACTAACAAATGATGATTAGACACAGTAAGTTGAAAAATTTTACATTTTGCTCCTGTTTGGCTGCTAAAGAGCAGCAATTTAAATTGATATAAAAACTTCTGACGACAAAGCTTGCTATACAGATAAAGTACATGATCAAAAATTAAGCAGCAATTAAATTTCTTATTTAAACTTATCTGGTATAGAATATTTACACATTTGGGAAGAGAGATCTCTGAAACCATCATTCTCTTTACTTGCCTCTTGCTCTCTACCCACCCCAGCCCCTCCAAATCTAAATCAAGTGCCCTGAACTATATACACCTGTACTTTGGCTAAGCTGGCTAGATGCGACTCCTTCTATGGTCTCGGCCTGGAAGAAAAGACACAAGGTCTCAGAAGTCATTTGCAGCCTTCTTTTCTGAACAACAGTGTACTCTAGTCGATGAATCTGTGCTTTCACAGCAAGCGGGGGAAAAGGGTCCCCACACTTCACTCCCCAACCTGAATGGGGCAAGATCAAATGCCATCAGCTCCTTGCACCACAACAGGCCACCAGAGAAAAGGGAAAGAAAACGGTCAGGACAAAGGCAGCAGCTATCAACAAGTTTCCCAATAAAGGAACCTCTCCTCCCTGGGTTCCCAAGGAACTAACATGCCCTCCTCACTCTCCCTCCCCTAACACACACAAAAAATTAATTCACATCACGAGAACTTGGTACTCTGGTTAAGTGTCAGGTAAGTTTAAGAAAGAGAAAATCCGTCACTTTTTATACTTTAACTGAGACATAAAACTAACAGAACACATAACATCACTGTGAAAGTAACTTTCTAAAACAGATCCAGTCTACAGAGTGCAACCAGGAAAACTTAAAGGAATATAGTTTGTTCACAATCTGCCGCGTACAGGATATTTATATTCTTTCTATGCCATATAAATAGCATTTATATAGCTTACACATTCAGAGACATGCACTGGGACTTTTAGGTAGTACAAATTTCTTCACAATCACATGTGCAAATTTTACAAATCACTAAGTGAGTATTAGTAAGCTTAGGCTGGACCGTGTCTCGTATTATCTAACAAATTTAGCGGGGGTTCAGAATCATCCATTGGAAGAACCAGGCGTGTTCCTCGAATGACCAGTTCATGGTCCCCAAATGCAAGTTCCCGATCCAAGGCATCTTCAGAACTGTTTCCCATAAATCTCCTTGGAGCGCTGGATGTGGCCGATTCAGTGTTCACAGTAGAATCTCCATATGTCAAACTGATATCGCCATCATTGAGAATAAGATCAGAATCATCATCTTTCAACTGTTCCTGGTTCTAAATGCAAACAAAGTAAGATTTAAGAATTGTTGAGGAGTTCAAGAGATATTTCCAACAGGAGTATTTTAGAGGATTCCCCATTTAAAACCTTAAGTGGTAGCCCACTGCCCTCAGGATAAAGTATAAAGTCCACACCTTGGCTTAAAATACAGCGTGACTTGGCCTCTTTAGTTCCTCTCCTGCCACAATCTGCCCCTCCCACACCAACAGCCCCATTGTCTGCCAACCAGACTGAAGTGCTGACAGCTGCCCAGACTCCTCGTGGTTTCTCTTACCTCCAGGTCCTTCTACATGACCCCTCTTTCCCTTCACATGACTAACACCCTTTTATCACTTTAGCTCTGAAGTCTTCCTTGAGCTTCTAGGACTAGGTTAGGTGTCCTTCCTGTGTGCTTTCATGGCATCCTGTACTTGGCCCTCTCCCTGTAGTGGCACTTACCCTTGAGCTATAACTGTGTGTGTATCGAGCCCTCAAGGGGATTACAGTCTAGTGTGTGAGGGGAGCAGACCGATACACATGTGGTGAAGACACAGGGTAAATGCTACGTAGTCCAACCACCTAATACAGTTCGGGGCACAGAGAAATTTATCAAGCCCTCACCGCAGCTCCACAGCAGCTTGGGTTCTCATGGAAATATTACAGCCAAAATAGTATACTTAAATAAGGTTCTACAAAAGGGAAAAGTATCAGGAATACATAGTCCCATTTTGGCAAATAAAAAATGTAAGTAAGAGTGCATAGGAAAGTCTTTTCTTCTTTATGTTTCTGTATTATCTGAAATTTTATTATAATGAGTACATATTACTTGTAAAAAACAGAAGAAGTCATTTTTTCTAAATGACTTTAAAGAGAAAGGATCATTCTAAATATGCACATTGATCTAGCATGAAACAGTCTGTCATTAATGCTCCTTGAGGGAAGTATATTCTCCAGATTCCTAAATCCCATGTCTGTTTGAAAATTTTGAATTTGTCTAAGACCGTCAAATAGACTGAGAAGACTATTAGACAAAATCTAAAAAGGAATTTAATCTGCTGTTGCTAGAAATTTCCCTAAATACTCAAAGGCCAAAACAAGTGTGAACTGAAAAACAAACGGCTGGGTACGGGTAGCACATGCCTATTGTCCTAGCTACTGGGGAGGCTAAGGCGGGAGGACTGCTTGAGCCCAGAAGTTTGAGGCTAACCTGGGCAACACAGCCAGAACCCATCTCAAAAACAAACAAACAAACTCATAGCCACCAACCAGCCTAAATCCCTTCCTGTCTAATCTAGTTAGGACAGTAAGTCTATCTAACCAGTATCTATCACTTAATTCAGCAATACTCACTAGCTCTGTGGCTCCTTCACAGGTCCTCAGGGGCTCTTCAGCACCTTCTAATATCTTTATTAAGTTTGAGGTTTGGGGCAATATCTATCAAACTGTAAAATGCACATGCCTTTTGACCCAGTGATTTTACCTTTAAAATCTATTCTGTATACTTTCACATAGTTGAGTAAGTTTATATGTAAAAGGATATTCACTATAAGTATTGTTTATAATAGCAAAAAAGGAAATGACTGAAATGTCTATCCATAAGAGACTGAATGAATATATGAATTTTGCTATAGCTATGAAATGGAAATTCGTAGTCATGAAAAGAGAAGGTAAGACATTTACTGTACTCACATGTAAAGGTATCCATGATGTATCAGTAATTGAAAAAAAAGCAAGTAATGGGACAATATGCCTATTATAATCCCATTTGTATAACAAAGCCATATATACACATATTCATTTGCAAGAAAATACATCAGGAAGTATCCACAGTGAGCCTATAATAAAGACTGCCTCGAGGACTGCAGGTAGGAGGAAGGCAACTTTGATTTTTCACTTTGTACATTCCATACCCCATGGATATTTGGTCATGAGCTTGCTAGTTTTATAACTAAAAAAAGCAGTTAACAAAAATAGTATAAATTACGTCTGGGCCAGGTGCAATGGCTCTTGACTGTAATCCTAGCACTTTGGGAGGTCAAGGTGAGTGGATCACTTGAGGCCAGGAGTCCAAGACCAGCCTGGCTGACATGGCGAAACCCGTCTCTACTAAAAAATACAGAAAAATGAGCTGGGTGTGGTGGTGCACACCTGTAATCCCAGCTACTTGGGAGGCTAAGGCATAAGAATCACTTGAACCCAAGAGGTGGAGGTTGCAGTGAGCCAAGATCGTGCTACTGCACTCAAGCCTGGGTGACAGAGCAAGACTGTCTAAAAAAAAATTAAGTGTGATGGTTGTTATGGGTTAAACTGTATCCTCCTCCGCCCTCCCCACCAAAAGATGTTGAAGTCCTAACCCCCAGCACCTGTGAATGTGACCTTGTTTGGAGACAGGGTCTTGTTTGGAAATAAGGTAGGCCCTGATTCAATATGACTGCTGTCCTTATGAATAGGAGAAATTTGGACACAGAGGTAGGCACGCACACAGGTAGAATCCCATGTGAAGATGAAAGTAGAGATACACAGTGATGCATCTATAAGTCAAGGAAGGTCAAAGATCGCCAGGAAGCCACCAGGAGTTGGAAGAGAGGCCTGGAGCAGATTCTACCTCACAGCCTAGAAGGAACTGACCCTGCCAACAACTTGACCTTGGATTTCAGCCTCCAGAACTAAGAGATGATAAGTTTCTATTGTTTAAGCCATTCGGTTTGTGGTACTTTGTTACAGCTGCTCTAAGGGAGCCTGTTGTGTTTTGCTACATTCCAAGGACACAGGGTTGTTGTGGACCTCTTCTGGCTTTTGGTGACGGCGAGTGGGTCTCTGGAATCCAAGAGCCAAGCTTCACTGCCTGAACCAATAGAGCTGGCTGACTTCTCTGCACAGTCATGTGGGTTAACAGGGCATAGTGGAAATGGAGACAATGTTTGAGAGGGGAGCCTGGGCAATGTGGAAGGGAGAGGAGGGGCAACATGGGGTGTGCTCTCCATCTCACAGGCACAGTCTATCAGAAACATGCATTGACTCGACATAACACAAAGCCATAAGATGCTCCTCCCTGGCCCAGATGCCACCCCTACTCTGCCTACTCTTTCCTGTCCATTTCTTATACAGCTTCCCCTCTCAAGGTTCTGCGTGTTGCATCTGAGTAGTCAAAACTGGTGGCTTTGTTAACAAGGGAGCCTATATGATGTCATAGATTATTTCTGAAAGGTTGGTTTAGAATGGAAGGCTTTTTCTTCTTCTTCTTTTTTTTTTGGATAGAGTCTCACTCTGTCGCCTAGGCTGGAGTGCAGTGGCATGATCTCTGCTCACCACAACCTCCACCTCCCCAATTCAAGCAATTGTCCTGCCTCAGCCTCCCAAGTAGGTGGGATTACAGGCACGTGCCACTGTGCCCAGCTAATTTTTGTAATTTTGGTAGAGAAAGGGTTTCGCCACGTTGACCAGTCTGGTCTTGAACTCCTGACCTCAGGTGATCCGCCACCTCGGCCTTCCAAAGTGCTGGGATTACAGGCATAAGCCACCACGCCTGGCCAGAATGGAAGGTTTTTAAAAAAGAACTTGAAAAATAAAAATGCTCACATTTAAAAACAAAGGCTGGCTAGCATTTCTGTTACTTTTTTTCTTAGTAGCAATATTTATCAAATTACCAATCACATTTTGGTAGCTAAGGAAAAAAAATATGGAATTCAGATTCTATCTAGATATGTTCATGCGTCCCAACAATGTGGAACAGAGGCAGATAAGCTTTCCCAAACATACAAAGGTTGGGAGGTGTGAAATAATAGACCATCTGTTGCACTTTAGGGATGTCAAAATTGTTTTAAAATCCTCTCAATGTAACTGAGACAACCCTCATTTGTGGATGAAAGCATACACATTTAGTACTGAGCTCAGGACACATACTGCAAAGAAATGAAAGCCAGCATGGAAATAGAACTATTTACTAAAATCACCCACAGTAAGACGAGGCATGATTCTATATCTGTTTTCAAATGCTCTTTCAAAGGCTGTGAATTATATTTATAGGTTTCAGTGTATTTTCTGGTTGAGCAAAATATGCTTAAATTCCCTCATGGAATTTATACCTCAAAGGCAGAAAACCAAACCAAAATAAAATAAAACCAGTGACTCACCCACAGAGCAGATAAATTTAACTTACTGAAGAATTTAGTTTTGGATAAAACCAACTTACTTCGTAAGCCTGGGGGCTGGTGAGGCACCTGGCGATGGGTCCACAGCAGGCAGGGAGTGTTGTTGTCAGCGGAGGCCCACTGTGAGTCAGCAGAGGCTTCAGATAGCTGCGGTGGTTAAGGAAGAGCTGTGGTCCTTTCTTTACAAATTTAAAAGAGCAACCCGTTTGATAATAATCACCATCACGGTGTAGCAACCACTTCGGAGGACAGCAAAGGGCTTTCACGTCTATGGTCTCATTTCCTCCTCACATTATGGCAGTGAAACAGCAAAGGGGTATTTTATCATCTCCACTTCACAGATATGGAGACTGAGGCTCAGAGAGGTCAATGACCTACCTAAAGCCACACAATGAGGTAAATGGGGACCAATCTGCTAGCCCAAATTGGTCTGAATTTCAAATCTTGTGCCCTTTCCAGCACATCACATTGCTTTTCTGATTTTACTGAAACCAAAAGGAACATCACTGTAAATCGAGCACTAAAGGAGATAAGGGAGAAAGTAAACAATGTTAATGGCCAGAGAGGAAATTAAATATTCCAGTAGAACATAGTAATAAAATGTTTTTCATCATTTATTGTGAATTCAGCTGGCCTCTTGCATGCTATAAGTTGAAACTTCAGTATCAGACTGGCTTCCTTAGGAAGCTATAAGAAGGAAAGGCAAGTCAAATCTCAAGACATTTTAAAAAACTATGTATCATGAGGCCCTTTATCATAGGCCCTCATTTCAGTATTCATTTATTTGCCAAAAAATAAAAATAGACATGAGAAACATGACAGAAGAAAAAAGAGGGAATCACACTAAAAAGGAGAAAATGATACAGATACATAAATTCCTCACTTTATTTATTTATTCATTTACTTATTTTTTTTTTTGAGACAGAGTGTCGCTCTGTCACCCAGGCTAGAGTGCAGTGGGTGATGATAGCAGGTACATGCCACAATGCCCAACTGCTTTTTTTTTTAATTTGATTTTTGCAAAGACAGGGCCTCACTATGTTGCTAGGGCTGGTCTTGAACTGAGCCTGCCTCAAGCAATCCTCCCACCTCAGCCTCCGAAAGTGTTGAGTTTACAGGCGTGAGCCTCCACGCCCTCCCTCCTCATTTTCTAAAATGAGAACCTAAGGTGGTTCTCAATTAAAAATGAGAAAGTCAGAGAAAATTTCATGAATCCTCATATTAATAAAATTATAAGTAAAAATTAAAGCACTCTATATAAACATGCTTTATAAAACATCTGGCCAAACACAAAGCCACTAAAAAACTGGAATGATAGGCCGGGCACGGTGGCTCAAGCCTGTAATCCCAGCACTTTGGGAGGCCGAGACGGGCGGATCACGAGGTCAGAAGATCAAGACCATCCTGGCTAACCCGGTGAAACCCCGTCTCTACTAAAAAAATACAAAAAACTAGCCGGGCGAGGCGGCGGGTGCCTGTAGTCCCAGCTACTAGGGAGGCTGAGGCAGGAGAATGGCATAAAGCCGGGAGGCGGAGCTTGCAGTGAGCTGAGATCCGGCCACTGTACTCCAGCCTGGGCGGCAGAGCGAGACTCCGTCTCAAAAAAAAAAAAAAAAAAAAAAAAAAAA
>NC_045445.1:18516224-18551377 GCF_002776525.5 Piliocolobus tephrosceles
AAAAAAAAAAAAAAAAAAAAAAAAAAAAAAAAAAAAAAAACTGGAATGATGAATTCTACTAGTGTTTTGGGTAAAGCAATGACCAGGTCTTCATCTTCTGGTACTGAATGGGTAGTATTCAGGCTAACAGGTCTTGATGTTTGTCTCTACAGGAAAAAATTCCTTAGAAAACAAAACTCGCCAGATGTTGACCCATTTGGGTTTTTTTAAACCATTTGGTTTAAAAAAAAAAAAAAGAAGAAGAAGAAGAAGAAAAAAGAAAACCTACATAGTCCTGTATTTATTAATGAAATTAAAAACTTTTCCTACAAAAAGCTCCAGGCTCAAATGGCTTCACTGGTAAAACTTTCCTAACATTAAAAAAACAAAAAACAAACAAAAAAACCCACTAATCTTAACACTCCTTCAGAGAACAGAAAATGAAGGAATACTTTCCAATTCATTTTATGAGGCCAGTTTAATCTTGTTATAGAAACCTAACAAGGACACTATAAGAAAAAATCACAAGCCATTATTGTTCATAAAAATAGACACAGAAGGGAGGCCGAGACGGGTGGATCACGAGGTCAGGAGATCGAGACCATCCTGGCTAACACCGTGAAACCCCGTCTCTACTAAAAAAATACAAAAAACTAGCTGGGCGAGGTGGCGGGCGGCTGTAGTCCAAGCTACTTGGGAGGCTGAGGCAGGAGAATGGCGTAAACCCGGGAGGCGGAGCTTGCAGTGAGCTGAGATCCGGCCACTGCACTCCAGCCTGGGTGACAGAGCAAGACTCCATCTCAAAAAAAAAAAAAAAAAAAAAATAGACACAGAAACCAGATGCAAAATATTAGCAAATTAAATCCAGTGATATACACAAAGGATAACACATCATGACCAAGTGGAATTTGTTCCAGCAATGCAAGGCTGGTTTAACGTTAAAACAACCCATCAATTAAAATAACAGATTAAAGAAGAAAAATATAAACACATCATCATCTCGATGCAGAAAAAGCATCTGATACTAGAAATTTTCAGAAGACAAAAACTCATGATAAAAACTCTCAGCAGACTAGAAATAAAAAAGAATGCTCTTAATCTGCTAAAGGATATATCCAAAAATGTATAGCTAACATCATACTTAATGGTGAAATATTGAAAAATTTCCCTCTGAGGTCAGGAATAAGATAAGAACGTCCAGTATCATCACTTATATTCAGCATTGCACTGGAGAAGTCCCCTATAAAAGCCAATGTAAAAAGACACAAAAAAGAAATACAGGGATTGGAAAAGAAAAAAAAAAATCATTACTCATAGATCATTTAATTATGAATATAGAAGACCAAAAAGAAAATATCAGAAATCATAAGTGAACTTAGCAAGATTGCTGGACCCAAGGTCCATATATAAAATCAAATTTTAGGCTGGGCGCGGTGGCTCATGCCTGTAATCCCAGCACTTTGGGAGGCCAAGGCGGGCAGATCACGAGGTCAGGAGATTGAGACCATCCTGGCTAATATGGTGAAACCCCGTCTCTATTAAAAATACAAAAAATCAGCTGGGCGTGGTGGCGGGCGCCTGTAGTCCCAGCTACTTGGGAGGCTGAGGCAGGAGAATCGCTTGAACCTGGGAGGTAGAGGTTGCAGTGAGCCGAGATCACGCCACTGCACTCCAATCTGGGTGACAGAGTGAGACTCTGTCTCAAAACAAAACAAACAAACAAACAAACAATATATATATATATATATATATTTAAATCTATATATTTACATCAAACAAGTATAAAATAGAATAAATACCATTTGCAATAGGATCAAATACTTCAAATACTTAGGGACAAATCTAATGAAAGATGTACAAAAGCTGTGCACTGAAAAGTACAAATCATTAATGAGAGAAATTTTAAAAGACCTAAATGAATGGAGCAATATGCTGTGTTTATGATATGGAGTCTGAATATTGTTATGATATCATTTCCCTCCAAATTCATTTATGGATTCAATACAAACCCAATAAACTTGCCAGCAGTTTTGTGTGTGTGTGTATGTGTGTGTACGTGCGTGCACGTGCGTAACTTGACAAGCTGTTTCTAAAACTTAAAGGAAAACACAAAGTACCCAAAATAGCCAAGGCAATACTGGAGAAGAAAAAAGCCAGTTTTTAATTACTCTACTGGATAGCAAGACTTATTATAAAGTACATTAATTAAAAGGATGTGGTATTGATATAAAAATAGAGAAACAGGATAAAAAAGAGAGTCCAGAAACTTATCCCCACTTACACATCTTTGTTGTATTGCAATTCAGTGGGGTAAGGATGGTATTTTTCAATAAACGGTGCTCCATCAACTGGATATGCATATGGAAAAAAGTAGATCTTGATCTGTGATGGATCAAAGACTTACATGTGATAGTTAAAGCAATCATACTTCTAGAAGAAAACAGGAAAATATCTTCATGACCTTGGGATATGGAAGATTTCTTAAGACACAGAAAACACTAACCATAAAAGGTGAATAAAATGGACTTCTAGCCTGGGCAACAAAGTGACACCCTGTCTCTATAAAAAAATTTTTAAAACCAGCTGGGTGTGGTAGCATGCACCTGTAGTCCTAGCTACCCAGGAGGCTGAGGCAGGAGGACCACCTGAGCCCAGGAGGTTGGGGCTGCAGTGAACTATGATTGCACCACTCCACTCCAGCCTGGGTGAGAGTGGGAACTGATCCTAAAAATAAACAAAATATAATAGACTTCATTTCTACTCCTTAAATGCAGGATTAAGAAAATGAAAAGGCAAGCTACTGAGAGAAAATACAATAATCAACAACAACAACATAAAACCCAATTCAGGAATATAGAGAAACTATATATCAGTGAGAGAAAAAAACAACCCAGTTAAACAATGGACGAAAGACTTAGACTTCATGAAAGAGGATTATCTAAATGGTCAAAACACAAGAAAAGGTGCTCAGCCTCACTGGTCATCAGAGAAATGCAAATTAAACCATATGAGGTATCACTACACACTCATCAAAATGGCTAAAATTTAAAAGACTGAAAAATAAAACTCCCTTACTTTGCTGATGGAAATAATCATAAATTCACCAAGTTGGTTAAAACCAATTAAACTGGTTGCAACCACTCTGGAAAACTGGTTGGCAATGTCTGTTTTAAAGCTAAACAGGCCAGGCAAGTGGTTCACTCCTATAATTTCAGCACTTTGGGAGGCCAAGGTGGGTGGATTGCTTGAGTCCCGGAGTTCAAGGCCAGCCTGGGCAACATGGTGAAATCCTGTCTCTACATAGAAAAAAAAATAGCTAGGTGTGATGACATGCACCAGGAGTCCCAGCTACCCAGGAGGCTGAGTTTAGAGGATCACTTGAGCCTGGGAGGCAGAGGTTGCAGTGAGCCAAGATTGTGCCACTGCATTCCAGCCTGGGTGACAGAGCCAGACACTACTTCCAAAACAAGACAAACAAACAAAAAAAACTTTAAACATATACTTGTCCTAAATTCCACTCCTTGCACTCCTTGGTATATACCCAAGAGAAATGAGTGCTTATGTCCACCAAAAGATATATATTCATGCAGGTTTTCGTAATAGCCAAAAGCTAGAAACAACTCAGATATTTATTAACAGTAGACCGGTTAAAAACAAAAATCCTGTAGTATATTCCTACTAGAGCTCTACCCTACTACAGCAATAAAAAAAGAATGAATTGCTGTTACATGAAACAATACGGATAAATTACACAGATGTCGAGTGAAAGCAGCAAGACAGAAACGAATACCTAATATACGAATCCATATATATAAAGATCAAAATCAGGTAAAACTAACCCGTGTTGATGAAAGTCAGAATCATGGTCACCCCTTTGTGGAGGATAGAGAATGTTCATTTATATCTTTTTTTTTTTTTTGAGACGGAGTCTGGCTCTGTCGCCCAGACTGGAGTGCAGTGGCCGGATCTCAGCTCACTGCAAGCTCCGCCTCCCGGGTTTACGCCATTCTCCTGCCTCAGCCTCCCGAGTAGCTGAGACTACAGGCGCCCGCCACCTCGCCTGGCTAGTTTTTTGTATTTTTAGTAGAGACGGGGTTTCACTATGTTAGCCAGGATGGTCTCGATCTCCTGACCTCGTGATCCGCCCGTCTCGGCCTCCCAGAGTGCTGGGATTACAGGCGTGAGCCACCGCGCCCGGCCTCATTTATATCTTTATATGGATGAAGGCACACAGTTGTTGACACAGGTTGAAATTCATTAAGATGTACACTTAAGATTCATGTACTTTCTTGTATTCAAGTTATACCTCAATTATAACAAATCATTTGCCTACACAAATGAACTGAAATCTAAAATAATGAATATTTAATTATATCAGGGTGCTAGGTATTAAAATGATCAGGTCTTCATTGAGTAGGATTTAATAGGGCAGTACTGAGTCAAACAAGCCTTGGTGTTTACTTCTATAAAATATATAGAAGAATAAGCTACTATTCTACTCTTTCTCAACATTAGGATCATTGAATTGTTTTATATATTATGCAGAAAATGTACAAAACATTTTATGCAGAAAACTCACTAAAAAATTATTCCTAAATTAGAGGGATGAAAAAGTCCCAAGAGATATGGGAGTGGCTTATACCCAAAACCTTGACAATGGAGCCAAAAGTAATGACATAATCTTTAAAAAATTTTAAGAGCCAGGCTCTCTTTCTCTAATGGGAGTCTTAATATCCCAGATATGCTTGCATTCTTGTTTCCATACAATAATTTAATTTTGAAGTACTTGCAAACAGTGAATGCAAAAATTACCAAAAAGAACATGGTAAGTAGTAGCTTCTAATCATTAAGCGTCAAGTGATTTTTCTTAAATATACAAGGCTTTCATCAGAAAGTTGAAAGCAAGGACATATTTCTTACACGGTTGTCTCCAATTTGCTCCAGTAGAACATAAACCAAGTTTTGAATCGTTTACTGATAAATCAGAGCCTGAAAGAACTCCATGGCTCCTTTTGCTAGGTGAATTTTCAAATAAGAAATTAATTTTAATAATGATAAAATGTTTAAAAAGCATGATTTAAAGCAGTGGTCCCCAATCCTTTTGGCACCAGGGACCGGTTTTGTGGAAGACAATTTTTCCATGGATGGGGCTGGGGACCAAACAATTTTGGGATAAAACTGTTCCACCTCACATCATCAGACATTAGATTCTCATAAGGAGTATGTAACCTAGATCCCTCGCATGTGCAGTTCACAATAGGGTTTGGGCTCCTGTGAGAATCTAATGCTGCCAATCTGACAGGAGGCGGAGCTCAGGCTGTAATGTTCACTGGCCCATTGCTCACCTCCTGCTGTGCGGACCAGTATTGCTCCGTGGCCTGGGAGTTGGGGACCCCTGATTTAAAGAGGTTATAGAATATCAACACTACTCAAAGTCCAGCTATGAAACAGACTTACGACAGGGCAAGAAGGAAATCTGGCAAACAAAAACATTAGCTATCTGTGGCATGCTGAATAGAGATAATCTCCTAGTCTTTGGAAAGGTCAGGGGAAAAAAAGTGTATTGCTGAACAGCGCAGTATCGAACATTATCGCATTTTGATTTCATTCTCATGCTTTTCCCTAAGCCTTTCCTCTCTTACCCTGCCAAGTATGCTGACAAGAACCAAGAAATACCTTCCATGGGATTCACCAAATTAGCTAAAGGACAATAAATATTAAAGTTTGCTCAATAAATAAGCCTATATATCAAAGAAAGTATGTCATTTGGGCTTTGGTTCCCTTTATACAGCCAGCTTCTGAAACAACCAGTCCGTATGGTTTCATGGGTTTGCAGAGTAATCTATCTGTGTGGGTTTCCTTTTCCACAGCACTGATGGGGAAAGGAAAGATGAAAGGTAGGTTTTATATTCTGATCCAGGAAGAGAACAGTCAAAACACTTGTTCCATTAAACTGTAATTATCTATGTCCACATTATCCTTTTTTTTTTCTCAATTAAGGATACTTATGATCAAAGTTGTACCACATCCGGAAAAGCCAAGCACTCTCTGCTTTGGTAGTTCTCCTTTCATTTTCAGGAATACCCTGCAGATAGATAATACATAAATCAATATCTATACAAACATATGAACATTTATTTAGAGCCATTTCTTTGGAGAAACAGAAATAGAGCCTACTATGCTATAAGACACTCTGCAACAAGAGTAATATTAAAAATGTAATAGCTTGAATATTGAAGCTTCGGAATAAGAAATTGAAATGTTTTTCTGAACACCTCCATTACTCAGGCTGCTTGCTAATTTACTAATCTACTCTCACTTAAAAAAATCAATGTGGGGGCCGGGCGCGGTGGCTCATGCCTGTAATCCCAGCACTTTGGGAGCCTGAGGTGGGCAGATCACGAGATCAGGAGTTTGAGACCAGCCTGACCAACATGGTGAAACCCCACCTCTACTAAAAATACAAAAATTGGCCAGGTGTGGTGGGGTGCCCCTGTAATCCCAGCACTTTGGGAGGCCGAGGCGGGCAGATCATTAAATCAGGAGTTTGAGACCAGCCTGACCAATATGGTGAAATCCCATCTCTACTAAAAATACAAAAACTAGCTGGGTGTGGTGGGGCACACCTGTAATCCCAGCTACTCAGGAGGCTGAGGCAGGAGGTTCACTTGAACCCAGGAGGTGGAGGTTGCAGTGAGCTGAGATCGTGCCACTGCACTCCAGTCTGGGTGACAGAGCAAGACTCCATCTCAAAAAAAAAAAGAAAAAAAGAAAAAAAAAATCAATGTGGAATAATTCATGTACTGAACCTGAAAGACTTAACTCTCAATGTAATAGCACCTTAGAAAACATCACATCAACATCCCTATATTTGGGAGTTGTCATGGATCTCTAAAAGAACTAGCAACTTCAAAGTTGCTACTATGTTCTTGAAACATTAGCAAAATAAAAACAAGTACAGAAATTCCAAGGTAAGCCTGACCAGCCAGGAGGAGAAACTAACATAGCAAGTAGGCGTCTCCTAAAAGTTTCCAAAAATATAAACTGTGTCTTTATTTGTAATATGGTGCAGTCAGCAGTTGGGCAGTTAGGCAATCTGCTTCCAGTCCCAGCTTACTGACATTAAATAGTTTAAGCAAGTCCCTTTCTCTCTCTGGGCCGGAATTTCTTTATGTATAAAAACATGATGAGGTTTAGAGAATCCCGAAGGTCCT
Organism: Piliocolobus tephrosceles; assembly: GCF_002776525.5. Lineage (NCBI taxonomy): Eukaryota > Metazoa > Chordata > Mammalia > Primates > Cercopithecidae > Piliocolobus > Piliocolobus tephrosceles. Next base: position 18,523,418 of record NC_045445.1, read on the forward strand.
TTCCAGTGCTCTTGTTCTATGGTTCCATAATCTTTTCTAAAAGCACATAATTTACGCCAGACACAGTGGCTCATGCCTGTAATCCCAACACTTTGGGAAGTCGAGGCGGGTGTATCGCTTGAGGTCAGGAGTTCGAGTCCAGCCTGACCAACATGGCAAAACCCCATCTCTACGAAAAACACACCAAAAAAATGAGCCAGGCATGGTGGCAGGCACCTATAGTCTCAGCTACCTGGAAGGGTGAGGCAACAGAATTGCCTGAATCCGGGAGGTGGAGGTTGCAGTAAGCTGAGATCGTGCCACTGCACTCCAGCATGGCCGACAGAGTGAAACTTCATCTCAGTAAGTAAATAAACAAATAAGCAAGCAAGCAAGCAAGCAAGCAAGCAAGCAAGCAAGCAAGCGTAGAGTTTAGATTCTGGGTTTTGGTTTCTTCCTGTCCTTCCTAATGCTCAAAATAAATTTCTCTCTCCCTCAATGTGTCATGTATCAACTTATACACAACACAAAAATGTTTGGAAACACTGTATGGGCTTACAAAAGCTGAAGAACACCTGCAATTCCTTTCACATCATTAGAAGTATCTTTGTGTGCCTCCACCTCTTGAAAAGCAACATTTCACCACCCCTCACCACGTGAACATCCCACCCCCACACACTCCACACTTAGTATAATGTTCCTCTGCACTTTCTGGTGGACATTCAAAATATTAAAGAAACAATATAACCAAGACAGCCATAGGGTTTTTGTTTTCTTTTAATTCTGTTTTTGTTTTCCGAGACAGTCTCTCGCACTGTTGCCCAGGCTGGAGTACAGAGGCACGATCTCAGCTCACTGTAACCTCCACCTCCCGGGTTGAAGTGATTCTCCTGCCTCAGTTTCCTGAGTAGCGCCCACCACCACGCCCAGCTAATTTCTGTATTTTTAGCAGAAACAGGGTTTCGCCATGTTGGCCAGGCTGGTCTCGAACTCCTGACTCACCATGTTGGCCAGGCTGGTCTCGAACCCCTGACCTCAGGTGATTCACCCACCTTGGCCTCCCAATGTGCTGGGATTACAGGCATGAGCCACCATGCCAGGCCCAGCCATAGAGTTTTGAAGGTAAGGGAAAAAAAACAGTTCTTTGTTCTGTATGGCACGACTGGCACTCACCTACCTGGCTCTCTCCCTGTCACTCCTTTTCCATTTCTCCTCTGTGGTTACAGAGGTGACACAGCTGGTGGAGACTTACACAGAGAGCGATCGAGCATTTGTCTTTTGAACGGCATGATTAACTTTATTCTTGTTTTGACACAGGGAGAAGGCACTGAGGAGTTATTACTCCTTGGACACTACCGCAGGAGCCTGGCATCATGGGAATTTATCCAGCTTGGTTTTTACAAGTATGTCAACCCATGGAATTCTACTTTAAGGCTCTGACCGCAAGAGGCAAGTACTTACTATATCTCATACATACATTCACACTCATCACTCAACAGCTAACAAAATTAGCATTTAGGAAATGAATCTGAGAAATGTTTTTTTTAACCTCACCCTGAAGACAAATATACTGACTGGGGTTTGTTTCAGACAAGAAAAAACTGTTTTGAAAGAGATGCTTTCCATGTTCAAAAATCTAATTTCTGTGATTTCTCATCTAACGTCTGATATGGAGGCATGTATTCAATGGTGCTCAGAAGCGATTGAAAAACAGACGGAAAATACCAGACAAGGGTGGTCAGTCTAGGGAGGGCAGCGAGTTACAATGCATTCAGTCCAACAGGCTCAAGTTCATAGCAACAACTGAGAAACTGACACAACGGAAGGAAGCAAGGAAACGTGGCCAAGGCTGAGGGGCAAGGTAAGAAAGTGCGTTCCCCTGAGCAGGCAGGGAAGACTGGTTGAAGACTCAAAAGCTTCTAGGCAGTTCTCTAGGGCAGCTGCTGGTCATCCAATTTGAAAGTTACACAGGAAGAGCAGCTGGAGTGGGGCTTACATCAGAGACAAGGCTTCATGCGCAAACAAAAGTGGAAAAAGCCTCCCCGTGCCAGAGGAGTCACTCGAAAACCCAGAAGTCCTTAAGAGACTGCTCTCCTCTGGGGCAAAAGCCCAGGCAGGATGGCCCGGAGACATGAAAGCTGTCGCCTTTGATAACCACACACTATGGCACTGTGGCAAACTTGGTTTTGTCTCCGTGGAGCAGTGAGAAAAGCCAGGAATGATGTCAGTTAAAAGCTGAGGCAAAGAGGACAGGATCTAAATAGAAGGATGAAGTTTACAGTAGGTTGTTTTCTTTCCAAATGACTGCACATTTGATAGAAATGCCAGGAACAACAAAAACGCATATTTACCAAGTGTTCTTGGTCTGAATCAACACCAACCCTAAAGGAGAAACACAAAGAGCAAATGAGATTTGGAAGCCAAAAAATGGTCTACTCACACATGTACATTGTCAGGCAACCACTTTTCTCAACACAGAAGCTATGGAATGGTTAATGTTTTCTTGCTTCTCTATGGCTGTTGATGCAGATTTTTGGCTCCTGCCACTTTCCTTAGCAACAGCTTGGATTCTAAGGCAAGAAGGGTGTACCCATGATTCTCTTCCTGCAATCTTACTTACCAGTTTCAGAAAAAAATAGCATTTTCTTCTCTGAATATAGGTCCATTCGAAGCAGAATCAGAGAGAGCAGCACTGCCCCAGTTGCTAAATAAGAATTACTGGGTAGCTCCAAAAACAAGGCTGGCACAGTGTAATTCACCTCGCGGCTCTCATGGCAACATTCTGTTTCGATGACTGAAGAGAGGGTCCAATTACAGGTTTTTCATAGGCTAATGGACAGACGTTAGCCTTGCTCCTTCACAATTCTTTTTTTATCTGGTTAAAATTCCTGCTTTCTGTATCCCAGGGAAAAGCTTCATTACAAAGTTCTCTGGCTTCTCTCTATTCCCTAAACACAGACACTCACCAACTCTGTTCACTCCTTCTCTAAACGGTCCCTCAAGTCTTCTCTCCTGTCCATCCCAACTGCTCAAGGGCAGCCCTCATCCTGAGGCTCATGGGCTCTGTCATGGAAGCTTTTTCAGCTGCCAGGCTCTCCCTGAGAGTCAGCTGTCGCCAGCATAGAGCTCGCTGTGTTACTCCCTTGGCAAAGGACTCTGGGAGTGGCTTACAACCCAGAGGGTCAAGTCTGAAGTCCTTTGTGGGGCATTCAAGACTCTCTACAAACTAGCATCCTCACCCCACTCCAATCTACTTTTCCAACCTCATTTCGCATCATTCGCTTCTACATGCCCCATTCTAGCCATACCTGCCTGCTCCTCTCCCCAAATCCGTCCTCTCCTGAGCCTCCCATGCCGTTGCTCGTGCTGTTCTCTCCAGCTGCAATGTGCTTTCCCTCATTTCTAACGTGTTTTTCAAGTTCCAAAGTAACCTTTCTATGACCCCTTCAAGCAGAATCATTTTTTCCTCTGTGCATCTGCAGCACTTTCTACAGTCCTTTATTAGGATACTTAGCACAGTAGAGTATAGTTATTTACCTGTCAGTCTCCCCAAAAAGACTGTGAGCTCCTTGAGGGTAAAGGCCATGTCTCAATTCATCTCTGTATGCCCAGAGTCTAGCACAGTACCTGACACACAATAGGTGCTCAAATGTTTATTGATTAAATTAACTACTACAGACAACACAGAAAAAAACAGCAGTACTAGAAGCTGTAGCAGTAGCATCCCAGAACACAAATAACACTGAAGGGAGAAAATGATGCAAGGCTGCATCTGGAAAGCAAGGGAATCATGGTCAAGGACTTGAAAACAGATTGCTATGACCAGATTCATAATTCAAAGAATGGCTCATTTTTCCTTTGTTAAAATGGCCAGGAGCTGTTTAACATCTCAGTCACACTAGACTCTAACCACATTTATGCATCTCGAGTGACATCTAGTGGTCATGAAGATAGCACACTTGCAACATCTCAGTCACACTAGACTCTAACCACATTTATGCATCTCGAGTGACATCTAGTGGTCATGAAGATAGCACACTTGCAATACTCAGAGGGTACATTAACAGAAGCTAAGTCAATGTAATAAACATTTATAGAGTACTTATTATTTGCCAGGCACTGTACTAGGCACAGGGCATAGAAATGAATTAAACATGGTCTCTGCCGTCAAGGAACTCACAGACTAGTGGGGGAAACCGACACAACTAGGGCATAATCCCTAAGGGCTTCTATCAGGGAGTTCTGGCTTCAAATCTGGACTTGGCTGCTTTCTAGCTTTGTGAACTCAGTCAAGTGATACAGTCCTATAAATTATCACTTTATCACCTGGAAAATTGGGCTAATATCCACCACACAGAGTTGCTGCAAGGATTTAATGAAAAAATGTATGAAAAGGTTTTAAAAGAGTATCTGAAACATTAACACTAAGTGGTAGCTCTTATAACAATATTATTACAAGACTGAATAAAATAAGTTCTACAATGGAGAGGCCCAATGTTGCACCAACAGAAGAGTGGTTCTGAGGGAAAAGAACAGGGGGGAAAGGAGGTGGCACTTAAGCTGTGTCATTTACTAACAGCGAAAGAGCATTCCAGGCAGAGGGAACAGTATGAGCAAAGGCTCAGAGACACAGAAGTGCAAAGGATGTGTAGTAAACGATAGAGAGCCAAATGTGACGTCACAAACTATGTGAAAGGGCATGGGAATAGCTGGCTGTTTCAAATTTACTGAGGATCCACCGTCCACATGACAGCTAAAGTGAACCTTTTACACTGTAAATGACTTCATGTCACTCCCTTGCTTTAAAATTCTCCAGGATTTCCAATTGTATTTTAAAACTCAAATCCCTTACCATGTTCCACAAAACTTTGTATTAGGGGTCCACAAACTACAGCCTACGGGCCACATCAGTACTTCTTCTGTTTTGTAAATAATAAAGTTTTACTGGGATACAACCATGCCAATTGATTTACGTATTGTCTAGGGCTGCTTTCACACTAGAGTTGAGTAGCTGAGACAGACTGTACGGCCTCCAAAGCCTGACATATTTACTCTCTGGCCCTTGACAGTAAAAGTTGGCAGACCTCTGCTTCCATAGGATCTTGCCAACCTCACTTCCTACCTACCCTTCAGTCACTATACTCCAGCCATGAGAGCTTTTTTCCTGTTCATTCAACAGGCCAAGTCTGCCCCTGCCTCACGACTTCTGTAACTTGCTCTTCCCTCTGCCTAGACTGCTCTTCTTCCTGATAACTGTTTCACTGGCAACATCCAGTCACGCAGGGAAGACTGAACTCAAACGTAACCTCTTAGAGAAACCATCCCTGGCCTCCCTGTATAAAATACATACCCATCCCCAGTCACTATCACAGTACCTTGCCCGATTCCCATCATAGCATTTAATATCATCTACAGTTGTCAGGTTCATTTATGTGTTACTAGTTTATTGTCTGTCTTCTCTCACTAAAGTTTAGATGTTATGAGTCTAGGAACCTTTTCTATCTTACTATGATCACTGTGCTTCTCTACAGCAGAATTTCTTAACCCTATCATTACTGATATTCTGGCCTAGATAATCCCCTGTTGGCAGGTGGTGAGGGTTGGTGAGGAGCCTGTCCTATGCATTGTAGCATGTTTAGCAGCATCCTTGGCCTCTACTCACTAGATGCCAGCAGCAGCTCCCTCTTCCAGTTGTGACAACCAAAAATGTCTCCATAAAGTGCCAAACGTCCCTTGCGGAGAGGGGGGCAAAATTATCCCCAGTTAAGAAGCACTGAGGCTGGGCGAGGTGGCTCATACCTGTAATCCCAACACTGAGGCAGGCAAATCACTTGAGGGCAGGAGTTTGAGACCAGCCTGGCCAACATGGTGAAATCCCATCTCTACTAAAAATACAAAAATTAACCAGGCGTGGTGGTGCATGCGTGTAGTCCCAGCTACTTAGGAGACTGAGGGAGAAGAACTGCTTGAACCTGGGAAGCGGAGGTTGCAATGAGCCAAGATTGCACCACTGCACTCCGGCCTGAGCGACTGAGCAAGACTCTGTCTCCAAAAAAAAAAAAAAAAAAAAAAAGAACCACTGAGTTGTAGCCTACAGTGCCCGGCACATGGCTGGTGTTCTGTAAATGTTTATCAAATGAATGAATAAAAGGTATATTTGAAATGCTGTGCTAAGAACTTTACAGACACTAGCTCACTGAATCCTTACAACAACCCAAGGAGGTAGGTACTATAACATACATGTTACAGATGAGGAAACTGAGGCTTTAAAAGGTTAAAGAACTTGCCTAAGATCACAGAATTCGTCAATGAAGGGGCAAGAAGTCAAAGCCAAGTCTAAGTCTGCATGAATCTTAAACTTTCAGGACTTAGTAGTGCCCTTAAAACTGTACTAGACAAATTTGGGGGGAGGAAAGAGAAGCTTAAAATACAGCCCCTGTTCACGAACAGGCCAAGAATAATACCAATAAAACAAGAAAACAATAAGAAGTAACCTAAGACTATAAGACAATATTATAATTAAGTGACAAACTGTTACAGGACAGGCACTATGCGGCCAAAGAGCTTTGACAGCTAGTGATGTAGATTAAATTTTGTGTGAGTAGGTATTTTTTTTTTTTTTGTCTTTTCTTTTTGGGAAGATGGTAAGCATAGATATTTTGTTTGGTTTGTTCTTACATTTCATTTTGTTATCCTTAGGAAAATGAGGGAAAGTCTTCATCTACAAGCACTTGAGAAAAGAAAGGAACCGTGTCCTTTCAAAATGTACCATGCCCATTGTTTGATGAAATAAATTTCTAAAAGAAATTAAGAAAGACTGGAGGCTCCTCTGCCTGCCATTTAATTATCAAGATGACCCTGAACAACTCACAACCTTTCTAAGCCTCTATTTCACTCAGAACCTTTCTAAGCCTCTATTTCATCACTTGTGAAATGGAGCTATCACGTTTGGATAAATATGTAAAATGTACTTTACAAAATGCCCAGCACATAGTAAGTGTTCAATAAATGCCAGGTCTTCCCTAAAGTAATAATTAAGGTTATAAGAATATTATTTTTGTGTACTTTGTACTATGCACAATAAAAGCACAGAAATTATAAGGGATTTGAATAGTAAAGAGAAATTAAGACAATAACAACAACATTCAAAGTGTGATTTAGGGCTGGCTGGTTTTTAGAATGTTTTTAAAAAGGCATAATAGAATTTTAAAAATGGAGGACAGGATCTATAAAGTGTGAAATACTGTTTTCTCTAGTGAGCCCTATGTATTCTGGAAGCTTGGTCGCTCTTAATGTCTATGAAGTTTCAGCCAAACACAGAACTAAAATCTACAAAGGTTTTAGCAGCATAGGCTGCTGTATCCATGGAAACAAATGCAGAACTCTTGAGATACAAGGGAGCTTTCAAATTGAATACATTAACTGGTACACATTCAAGACTAAGACCTCACGATCTTGGCTTTGGATTGTTAGGTTAAAAACAGTGCTGATGAGAAAAATGATAATATCTAGTAGTGATTAGGGTTGGGATAAACTGCACTGTATCACACATTGCAGGTAGAAGGCAAATTTTTTATCTGACCTGGTGATACTGATCAAAAGCCTTAAATATATACTTATCCTTTTGAGCAAGCAATTTCATTTCTAGACATGCATTCAAAGAAATAATCAAACAAGTACACAGTGGTGTATACATTTAAGAATGTTCACACTGTTAATGGTAATAGTAATAGCAAAATCCTCAAGTTGTGATGGTAATAGCAAAATCCTAGAAACAATACAAAAGCCCAACAACAGGGATTTGAGTAAATAAATCAGGATATATGCAGCCATTAAAACAATGATGTAAATATATTTACAATGTAAATGTCCATGCTATATTACATTTAAAAATCAGGCTACAAGAGTACCTTTAGTGTTACCCCTTTTTGTCAAAAATACGTATCATATATAGCAAAAGGTCTGGAAAGATATCGCTCAAAGTGTTAACAATGAATTTTTCTTTTGCATATATATTTTCCTTTTTCTGTACTACATACTACATATTTTTTAAAAGGAAAAAATTAAACATTACAGACTCACCAAAGCTTAAAAGTTGAAAACGTGCAGAAAAATAAACCAAATTAAAATTTAATCTTAGAATTATGTCATAGCAAGTGAGAAAGATAAAGATGAAGTCATTTTCAAACAAAAACCTGGAGGTGAATGTTTATAGCAGTTCTTTTCATAATTGCCAAAACCTGGAAACAACCCACTTGTCTGTCTCTCAGTGCGCAAATAGCTAATCAAACTGTGATACATCCATGCTATCACATGAGATCTCCAGTTAGTACTTACCTGATATGCAAGCATGACAGCATTGCAGTGGTGCCACCGCCAAATACCCACACGGTAAAAAACACAATCAGAAGCGTGGTGCTGAACATCATTTGCCGTGCATAAGTGGCAGTATCTCGAATGGCCAAGGCAAATGCCATTGCACCACGAAGGCCTACAGGGGAACAGAAAAGGTATTTCTTCAATAACTCATTACCAATGCAAGCTTCATAAATTCAGAGCAATAAAGCACATTCTAAAAACTTAGAAGCACGTGAACAAATATGCAGTAAATATTAACATACTTAAATATGTATAGGCTGTGCATGGTGGCTCACACCTGTAATCAGCACTTTGGGAGGCCGAGGTGGGCAGATGACCTGAGGTCAGGAGTTCAAGACCAGCCTGGTCAACATGCTGAAACCCCCGTCTCTACCAAAAATATAAAAATCAGCCGGGCGTGGTGGCACACGCCTGTAATCCCAGCTACTCGGGAGGCTGAGGCAGAATTGCTTGAACCAGGGAGGCAGAGGTTACAGTGAGCCAAGATCGTACCACTGCACTCCACCTGAGTGACAGAGCAAGACTCCATCTCAAAAAAAAAAAAAAAGTACAAATAGAAATAGAATTTGTATATGTTATTGACATGTACTGATGTTTTAATAATTTTTTAAAATTCATTTTTTATTCACAAACAGTAAAATTCACTCTTTTTGGTCTATAGCCACATGAGTTTTGGCAAATTAATAGAGGTGTGTGTGACTACTACTATAATCAAGACACAGACTGGTTTAAACATCCCTGCCCCTGTGAAATTTCTTTGTGTTGCCCTTTTTTAGTCTAACCTCTTGTCACTCCATCAAACCCCGGCAACCACTGATGCATTCCCCATCGCTATGACTTTGCCTTTTTGCGAATGTCATATAAAGGGAATCACACAGCAGGTAACCTTTCAAGACTGGCTTCTTGCACTTAGCATAATGCCTCTGAGATTCATCCATGCTGTATGGGTAAATTCTTTGTTCTTTTTAGTGCACAGTAGTATTCCATAGCATGGATGTATCACAGTTTGATTAGCTATTTGCGCACTGAGAGACAGACAAGTGGGTTGTTTCCAGGTTTTGGCAATTATGAAAAGAACTGCTATAAACATTCACCTCCAGGTTTTTGTTTGAAAATGACTTCATCTTTATCTTTCTCACTTGCTATGACATAATTCTAAACCAAGGATTTGGAACCAGAATATGAAAAATTCCCACAGAAGGGAATGGGACAAAAAAAAAAAAAATACATATATATACATGTATGTATGTATATGTATATACATATTATATTGTCCCATAAAATATATGTACATACATATATATAAAATATATACATATATATATTTTCTATTCAAGCATGCAACTTCAATGTTTAAAGGAGTATTATAAGTCAAGCGCGGTGGCTCATGCTTATAATCCTAGCACTTTGAAAGGCCAAGGTGGGTGGATTACTTGAGGTCAGGAGTTCGTGACCAGCCTGGCCAACATGGTGAAACCCCATCTCTACTAAAAGTACAAAAATTAGCCAGGCATATTGGTGCGCGCCTGTAATCCCAGCTGCTTGGGAGGCTAAGGCACGAGAATTGCTTGAACCTGGGAGGCAGAGGTTGCAGTGAGCCAAGATCGTGCCACTGCACTATAGCCTCGGTGACAGAGTGAAACAGTGTCTCCAAATAAATAAATGATATAAAAATAAAGGAGTATTATATGACCAGCATAACATCTCAGTGTTACATCAAGTTGGCATACGCATTGTGAATGGTTGCTTGAGGTGGGCAAGAGAAGAAAGTTATAACTTACCAGCAAACATCATCATATGTTGAAAATTTGATCCAATCTTACTTCTTCTACCTAAATTAAGTAAGAGGGACAAGGGGTAAATATTGGCAGCTCTTCCCAAGAAAATAGCAACCTAAAATTATTAATAGGTTAAGGATCATTTCATTTTACTATTAATATTATTTAGACTATACATTCAAGATGGTGAAAGACTATTTTAGGGAACTCAGTTTCTAACACACAGTCTTTTGGTTCCATTGTCTAACATAGCACTGTCCAACAGAACTTTCTACAACAATGGAAATTTTCTATATCTGTACTGTCCAATTCAGTGAGCACCTGAAATGTGGCTAGAGTGACCAAGGAACTGAAAATTTATTTCATTTTAATTACTTCAAATTAAAATAATCACATTTGGCTAATTGCTACCAAATTGGACAGAGCAGGTGTAACATGCAGGAAATTTACTAGATTAAGAGAAACGGCTGGGCGCGGTGGCTCAAGCCTGTAATCCCTGCACTTTGGGAGGCCGAGACGGGCGGATCACGAGGTTAGGAGATCGAGACCATCCTGGCTAACACGGTGAAACCCCGTCTCTACTAAAAAAATACAAAAAACTAGCCGGGCGAGGTGGCGGGCGCCTGTAGTCCCAGCTACTCGGGAGGCTGAGGCGGGAGAATGGTGTAAACCCGGGAAGCGGAGCTTGCAGTGAGCTGAAATCCGGCCACTGCACTATAGCCTGGGCGACAGAGCGAGACTCCGTCTCAAAAAAAAAAAAGAGAAACGTGTTTAAAAGCAGAGTTTCTTTACTATACTTCTAAGATTATTAATAGAATAGGTTAATTCACTTTCACTGTTAGTTTTGGTAGGAAAAAGAGCAATGCTGAGAAAACTTCCCCTTCCCTCTTCAGAACAAAGAAAAGTGCAGCTGAATCACCAACTCATAGCACTAAAATGGCTTCCAGACCCACTGTACTCCACTGAGTTTATACTTCCAACTTGCTTCAAAGGGAAAATTTAATGTGAATTCAGATTGGTTTTAACTAGAAACCAATTTTAGTATCTTTTTCTCCAGTTTGCTGTCTATAGGACTCCTGCTTTATGACGGCAATTTTTATTTCAGGAGTCATGATACAGTCTCCACCTCATTTCCTGAGAAAAATATAAGGGAAATTTTAAGATTAAAAACAAAATAAGGCCATGTGCAGTGGCTCACACTTGTCATCCCAGCACTTAGGGAGGCCGGGGCGGAAGGACAGCTTGAGGCCAAGAGTTCAAGACCAGCCTGGCCATCGTGGCAAAAACCTGTCTCTATTAAAAATACAAAAATGAGCTGGGCATGGTGGTGTACACCTGTAATCCCAGCTATTCCAGTGGCTGAGGCACGAGAATTGCTTGAACCCAGGACACGGAGGCTGTAGTGAGCTGAGATCGTGCCATTGCACTCCAGCCTGGGTGACAGAGTGAGACCCTGTCTCAATAACAAACAAATAAAAAAACAAGGTGGGAGGAATGGTATTGGTCTAAGTAACTTTGGAAAAGAGTAGAATCTGTAAGACTAAAGGTAGAAGAACTGCACAAAAGCATTCTATGCTCATGACAAAGCTGTTTCCCATGGGAACACTGGTTAACAATTCTGATACTATTATACATGTATACTTGAAACTGAACAATTAGGTAAACGAATGGCAAGTGGTGACAGCAAAGTTTCTTACTGTTAGAATGGGAGTTTACAGTTCAGAAAGGGGAGGAGGCCAGAATAATCCATGTGGTAATGGATTAAAGTTGGAGACATCAGTATGAACCCATATTGAGCTTAATAGAGATACACATGGTTATATGCAGAACTATGTATAGATATATATGTATATATGAGTTAATGTATATCTATGTATATGGATATATGGATATATACATATATAATTCCTTGCTCTGTCAGCTGAGAGAGCCTAGAAGCAAAGACACCAAGTAACACTGAGCATACCTAGTGCTCAGATTTTGATTTCTAATACTATTCTCCAACAAAAGGAACCAGGAGTTCTTGGAGAAATGGCCAATTCTTGGGCTGAGCCACAACAGATACAAGATGAGCCTGAAGCATCCTGTAGTTCCAAGGAGTAAGGAAGTACTCAAAAAAAAAAAAAAAGAACATTAAAAACAATGATGAGGATAAAAATTAAAAACGATGAGGATATATCCAAGGCACACAGAAGAGCCTGCCAAAAGAGCTCTCAATGGCCAAGCTGGAACAGTTTGAGCAACAAAATAAAAAAAAGTTGTATTATAACTCAGAGTATAAAATAAACATCAATGAATCCATATTGATATAAATAAATGACTGGGCTGGGTGCGGTGGCTCATGCCTGTAATCCCAACACTTTGGGAGGCTGAGATGTACGGATCACTTGAGGTCAGGAGTTCGAGACCAGCATGGCCAACATGGCGAAACCCCACCTCTACTGAAAATATACAAATTATCCAGGTGTGGTGGCACATGCCTGTAATCTCAGCTCATGCCTGTAATCTCAGCTACTCAGGAGGATGAGACAGGGGAATCACTTGAACCCGGGAGGTGGAGGTTGCAGTGAGCTGAGATTGCGCCATTGCACTCCAGCCTGGGCAACAAGAGTGAAACTGTCTCAAAAATAAAAATAATAATAATAATAATAATAATAAATGACTGAATAAAACAAATGAGGAAGAATACATAAATCTCCTGTGCGAAAAATTCCAAATAATTTTGCTAATACTCTGTCCTCAAGGAGGTGGAACCTAACTCCCCATTCCTCAATCCTTGCTCATAGCAACTTCCTTCCAAGCAGTACAACATGGGGAGGGGAGGGGGGAAATGTGTAACTTTATAATGGATAAATCTGACAAACACTATCTTAACCAAGTGATTAAGACTATCATCAACATTATTAAGTATATACCCTTGATATAATGTGATGAGAATGGCATTTTACCTCTGTGGTCTTCCTCCCAAAGAACATGTAACTCCAGTCTAATCATGGGGAAAATATCAGACAAGTTCCAACTGCAGGACATTCTACAAAAGACATGGCTAGTACCCTTCAATACTGTCAAGGGTCACCAAAAACAAAGAACACATATGAGAAACTGTCACAGGCAGGCAGAGCCTAAGGGGACATGACAACTAAATGTAATGTGGTATCCTGGATGGGACCCGGGAATAGAGAAAGGATATTAGGGAAAAACTACGGGAATCAGAATAAAGTTTGAACTTTAGTAAGTAATATCAATATTAGTTCATTCATTGTGACAAATGTACCATGCTAATATGTTAATAATAGGGGAAACTGAGTGTGGGGCATATAAGAACTTCCTGTATTATCTTCACAATTTTTCTGTAAACCTAAAACTATTCTAAAATCAAAAATTTTAAAAAGTGATTCCGGCCGGGCGCGGTGGCTCACGCCTGTAATCCCGGCACTTTGGGAGGCCAAGGCGGGTGGATCACGAGGTCAGGAGATCGAGACCATGGTGAAACCCCGTCTCTACTAAAAATACAAAAACAGCCAGGCGCGGTGGCGGGCACCTGTAGTCCCAGCTACTACTCGGGAGGCTGAGGCAGAAGAATGGCGTGAACCCGGGAGGCGGAGCTTGCAGTGAGCAAGATCGCGCCACGGCACTCCAGCCTGGGCGACAGAGTGAGACTCCATCTCACAAAAACAAACAAACAACAACAACAACAAAAAAAGTGATTCCCCAAAAAGAAAAGAAAACATAACCACTAAACACGTGGGCCAATGCGGCAGTGACTGCTAGTTCTCCCCAACATCTGTTCTTGCTTTCTTCCTTGGTAGTTGGCACTCTTCCCTTTCATCTTTATGCAGCCACCCAGAAAAATATATAACTCCTAGCCTTCCTTGTGAGTAGGTGTAATCAATGATGTTAAGTGGAAGGGACGTGTGCACATTCTGGGTCAAGCCCTTCAAGGCAACCGGCAGACAGGGGTGAGCCACATTGGATCACAAGAACAAGAGCAAGTCCCTAAGGATGTTAGCAACAACCATATGGAGCAGAACTGCCATACCAGTTCAGAATTTTAGATAAGAAAGAAATTTCTATGCTGTTTAAACCTGGATTAGTTTGAGTCTTTTCACATGAAACCAAACCTATGTCCTAACTAATATAGCCAGAAATAGAGCAACTCTCTCCTGTTAAGAGGCCATTTTCATGGTAGGATTTTGTATTGAGGAATTTTAATTCCTAACAGACTCAGAAACCTATAGAGAATATTTAGCTTTGTTTCCAGATTAAGTATAGTGGATTGAGCCATTTGACTGTTCAAAATCTTCTCCAAGACTAGCAGGACATTAAGTTACTGATCTTGTGGCTGTCCTTCAGCTAAGATCTTCTCCTATTAACAGTACTTTATCTTTTTTGCCTAAAGTTCATTCGCAGACTAAGGCTCTGCAGAATGGTATTTCAGTAATACTTCACTTTCTAACAGAGATCCTATCTAGAGTTTTAATTAAAAAAAAAAAAAAACCTTCTGCTAATCTCTTTGGCAGAATCTTCATTCTGAGGTGAGGTTTTAAAATATTTCTTTTAAAAATTCCTTATTCAAACATTCCCACTGACCACAATTGCTCCTTCCATATTTTGTGTTCAACTATCCCACTCTGATCATTCCTCCATAGCACTGGGACCTTCAGTCCAAAGATCCCTATATTCTTTCCTGAAACAATGTCTTCTTTCCTCACTTCCCTTCTTACCATCATGTTAATAACACCTTTTAATGTTAAACATTAAATGAAGTGTTTAGATTGCATCAGTCACGTGATAACACTATGATCTCTTGTCCTTCTGTTTTCCTTGCACCCACTTGAAAAAACTCCAAACCTGGAAGGAGCCAACTATCTCTTTACTCCATGCTTACAGTAAGTACTGTTGGACAAAGTCATTCAACGGGGAAGACTGGTTCTACTGCTAATTCCTATTCCTCAAACACAATGGATCCCTACTACTTTTTAGCAGTCCTGTTGAGTTTCTTTGGTTAACTTATGCTTCCACTCTCTACAACTATTTCACAAACCTCCACCTTCCTCAAAATCCCTATGATCTGTGTAAGCCATCCTCCAAGATAGTCCCTAACCATCCCTGCCTCTTAGTATTCACACCCTTGCGTAGTCCCCACCCACACTGTACCAGGTTGGTCTGTATAACCAATAGAATATTATGGAAGTGATGCTGGTATGTCTCTTCAAAGATTAGGTTACAAAAGGCATTTCAGCTTTCATTTTAGGGCTCTCTCAGCTCACTCAGTTTGGGGGAAGAAGCCATGGTGTAAGCTGCCCTATGGAGATATCCACGTGGAGAAGAATGGAAGCCTCTTGCTGTCAGTGATGTGAGTTGAGTGAGCTTGCAGTGGATTCCCTGGCCCTAGTCAAGTCTTGAGAAGGTGCAGTCCCAGCCAAGAGCACAACTGCAACCTCTTGAGAGATCCTGGAGCCAGAACCACTCAGGTGAGCTGCTCCAGGATTCCCGACCCTCAGAAACTGTGTGAGATAATAACTGTCTGTTGTTGTAAGCTGCTAAATTTAAGGTAATTTGTTACACAATAGACAACTCCGCATCTTACTCTCAGCAGATGATCTCACCTCCTACTTAACAGATAAACATAGAAGCCATCAGAGAGGAGCTCCATCTTACAAATATGCCTTCATTTCTACATACCCTATCCTCGCCTGTAGTCATGGTACTCTCCTCCTAGTGAAAGCAAAATTTCTCTCTACATGCTTTGGATTTCATTCCTGCCTTCTCAAGAGGCTTTCACTATTGCCTCCTCTCTTTCATATACTCAGTTTCTTCCTTCCAATTTTTTTCTTTTTTTTTTTTTTTTTGAGATAGGGTCTCCCTTTGTCACCCAGCCTGGGCTCAAGGGATCCTTCTACCTCACCCTCCCAAGTAGCTGGGACTACAGGCATGCACCACCATACCTGGCTAGTTTTTAAAATTTTGTTTGTAAAGATGGGGTCTTGCTACATTGCCCAGGCTGGGTTTTTTTTTAAGACTTTGTATATATGCGATAGAAAGAGGAAGAGAAAGGGATTAAGGAGGGAGAGAAAGAGAAAGAAAGTGGCCTCATTCAACGTTTCCTTATCTTTCACCTTCTGCCCTGTGGCATAGACTGCTAACTGCTCCCCAGTATCCAACCTCTTCTTCCCTGTAGTAATAAATGGAAAACACTTATCTTTTGGGGTTGGCAGAACAGTGGGACACTTATCTGTCATTTTAATCTGTCAACATTATTTGTGCAATAACCACAAATTGAAATAGAATATAATAAAATAAATACACTAGAAAAAAGAACTGGAATCCTTGTTTTACTCAGAGGAAAACTCTATATATTTAAATGTATTCTTATGAACCACATACTCAAAACCCACATGAAAATCTCAATTAAAAATAGTTTTCATAATAAAACACATAATAAAGGATACAAATGCTCCTACTACAAATGTTGGGTTAAAGACATGGTTCTGGAAGGTGAACAGTGTCAGTCCCATGTAGGAGAAGATGAAATTCTCTGCCAAGAAATTGAGAAGCTCAAACAACTGAAACGAAATTGTAAAAGATTAGTCCAGTAAACAAATTAAGTTACATAATTTGAAAGCATGAGTATTACTAAGATAATAAAACAGACACTCAAATAGATAAAGTTCATGCATACACACAAAATATGTGGTTCAGAAGGGAGTAAATGTGGAGATGACATTTCTAGTACTGCAGAAAAAGCCAGAAACGTTCCCCCTTCATTTCCCCAATCAGCTTTCCTTCTCCAAAGCCCCATCTCCAATTATTCCTCTCCTCCTCCTCCAAACTCTGTCAGTTTTTTTTTGAATGTTCGTTGTGTTCCTGCTACTGCCCTAGTCAAACTTTCATCACTTCCTACCCATAATGATGAAAAAGGACCTCTAACCATCCCTCATCCTCCAGCTCCCCCAAACCAATGAATCTCTAAAACTGATAGTTTCAAGATACTTTCCTCTTGCAAGCTATAAGATTCTTTTCAACTTTTTGATCCTGGCATAGAGTGCTTTGTGAGAACTCTCGTATTCCCGGCTTGCCCTGTGACTTCACTTTTTGCGTGGGTCTTACCCTTGTGTAGGGAGTAAGCATCCTACAGATAGGGCTTCCAAACTGTGGAAGAGATCGATGTGTAGGATAGCAGAACTATCTGTGGGGAGAACTAAACCCTGCTGCCCACCCGCCCCATCCCATTCACATCATAGCCTTGGCAAGGGTATATGATACTTGCTGAATGAAGTTAAGGCCCTTCATAATCTGGTGTCCCTCTGGCCACCAGTGTTACCTACAATGGCTTGTTACTATGAGCCCTCTGATACATAACAGAATAGTGGTTAAGAACATGGGCTTAGGAATCGAAATGCCTAGGGTTTAGCCCTGTCTTCCCCTTTACTGGCTGTGTGGCTTTGGGCAAGTTAGTTAATCTCTTTAAACTAGGGTTGCCTTATTACCCAAAAATGAGAATAAAAATTAGAATAAGTAAACGTATATTTAATTTTCTTTAAATTATTTAATATGCTATTATTACTACTTATTTATACTTAATGATAACAGCTACACCTTTTTCAGTTTTTACTGTGTGTCCGACACCATACTAAGGACTTCATATGCATTATCTTGTTTTAATCCCGCAAAAACTCAGTGAGGTAGGTATTATTATTATCTCCATTTTCAAAGATGGCAAAACTGAAGCACAGAGAAGTTATGGAACTTGCTCCTGGTCACACAGCCAGCAAGTGGTAGAACCAGGATTTAAAACAATACAGAGACTCCAGAGTCCCGGCTTTACTTTGCAACACAAGGATCGGCAAACTTGCCCATGAATGGCCAGAGAGTAAACATGAGAGGATTTGCAGGCCAACAGGTCTCTGTCACAACTTCACTCTGCCAGTGGAGCACAAAAGTAGCCATAGACTACATATTTTAAAAAATGGGTGTGGCTGTGTGCCAAGAAAATCTTATTGGTGGACACGGAAATGTGAATTTCATATAACTGTCACGGGTCACAACATATTCTTCTTTTGATCTTTTGCCAACCAATTAAAAATGGATGGAAAGAAAAACATTCTTAGCTCACTGACTGGCAAGGGCCGGATGTGGCCTAAGGGCTGGAGTCCACCACCCTCTGCTCTACACTTTACTGCCTTTATCTGTACTGCCTCCCCTAGGCCTTCCTAAATCTTCCCCATCCTTCTAAGGGTACTGTTTCTTCTAGGATAGCTTTCCAGATCCTCAAGCCTCAAACCAAACCACTTCCCCTACTTCTCTGATGTCTTCTATGACATATAATCTGAAGTACATAATCTAGGATTCCTATTCCTCATATTTTTTAAATGTACATAAGCTTCATATCACCAACAACATCGGAAGCTCTTACTCTGTTCCTGTTTACTGTTGTTGTTTTTTGTTTGTTTGTTATTGAGACGGAGTCTTGCTCTGTCATCCAGGCTGGAGTGCAGTGGCGCAATCTCAGCTCACTGCAACCTCTGCCTCCCGGGTTCAAGCGATTCTCCTGCCTCAGCCTCCTGAGTAGCTGGGAATATAGGCGCATGCTATTACATCCAGCTAACTTTTGTATTTTTAGTAGAGACAGGGTTTCACCGTGTTGGCCAGGCTGGTCTCAAACTCCTGACCTCGGGTGATCCGCCCGCTTCAGCCTCCCAAAATGTTGGGATTACAGGTGTGAGCCACAGCGCCCGGCCTGTTCTTGTTTTTTATTCCCCACCCACGACCTGGAAAAATGCTGACTCCCCTCCCACCCTGCCCCCCGCCAGCTGATTTTCTTCTCTTTACTTATTGCACTGAATTAATTTGTAAAAAAGATTTGTAGCCCTAATGTATATGCTTGGGGGAAAAAAGCCTAATCTCTTTTGAGGAGCTGGGGAAAAGCATAGGTCATAAACTTGATTTGTGGCTCCAGCAGGAAGAAGAAATACTGTTGCTCCTGCTTTTAGCACCACTCCTTTTCAGGCGAATCCCATAACCTTCTTGTCATTTGGCAAAATTTAAACCTGTTTCTCACTACAGCCATAGTCAAGTATGTACCTGTTCCTATTCCAGATGTTACATTTTGTTCATGTATTTGTCCTCTATACCTCCTAAGACTAGAAAATTCTATTCTCTCTCCTTTATAATTCCCTTCAGATACTCTGCACAACTGATCATTCAGTACCAAATAAAACCAGACCACTGACTAGTCCCGACATTCCTGGAAACATAGTAGCTTTGCAGCACCTGAGCAAAGACTGAAGGAAGTTGATCTTCTTTTAGTAGGGCTAATCAGATCAGAAGTTAATCTTATCTATGTCATCTCTTAGAAGGTCTAGTAAGATCAGAAGTTAATCTTCTTTACGTCATCTCTTAGTAGGTCTGGTCAGATCAGAAGTTAATCTTGTCTACGTCACACAACAGTAGTTCGAGTAAAACCAGAGTGAGCTTCCAAAACATTCCCCTATAAAGCCATTAAATTGGGAAAACACTGAGAGAAAGGGAAGCTACTTCACTGGTTATTGAAGCCACGATAATAATAGTCTCTGGCTATTCTGCTGATCTATTTCCACTCTAAACGCTGTCACTCTTCAGTATGCCAATCCCACCTACTGTTAGAGTCAAAGAAAGAGGAGCTGAAATGAGTAGATATCATCTTGAACAGATCAAAGACTTCTTTTTTTTTTTTTTTTTTTTAGTAAAAAAGACTTCTGTTTTGCTGAAAGAAGGAAAAGTCTATTCACAAACTATAAAGTTCCTCTTACCTGTTTAGTTCTATGCTGAGACTCCGTGGACAAATTATTATATGTATAATGTGCTTGTGTGATGCCACAAAACAATACTGCAACCACACCTATAAAGACAACAAATTTCAAGTTCACATAAAAGGATGATTCCCACCTTTTATACTGAGATTCTTTTTTCACAGTAGATTATAGGCTTTGTCTGGAAATTCTCATTTGTGACTTACTTTGTTAAGAGGAACCACTTCCACTGAAAATTTTTTTGATGTTCTAAAGCGACAACCTAAATCCCAACCACAATAAGTATGTTCAAATACTAATGGAGCTGATCCACTTGCAGCAAAATTGACTGGCAAAGTCACCCCTTTTAAGGGTTGACAATCAAAGGGAGCAAGTCACCTACCTGTGAAGCCCCATGCTTCAGCCAAGAGGAAGGTACTCCAGGACATCAAGAAGAACAGGCCTGTCTCCAACAACTGGAACTCCCGTAATTTGGTGAACTTTGTCACGTAAGACTGTTAAGGCTGGTAATGAGATCTTGTAACATAAAAGTGTGACTAGAAAAAATGACAGTTTAAGCAAGGCAATCATGAAAGAAGGTTCTCTAGCTTCTCTAACACAAAAATCCCAGAATAAGAGGTACCAACAGAGTGGGGAAACTTTTTAAATGAGCATCTCACTGAGGAGTCAGCTGCCTTCCCCTCAGTGAGGAAGCCTTACGGCTTAGCCACTCCAATTGTTTCACGGGTATCACATACCTTGCCAGAAACCATGCAGTAAATGATAGACAGAGATGGGAATAACAGATCAGATCCATAACATGCCACCTCTATTAATCTGAGACCTAAAGCTAGACAGCCTCCATAATTATAGCAATTTACATTTATAAAAATACATAATTTCCAAGAGAGTTTGCACTAATTTGATCCTCTACCACCTCTGTGATATAAAGCATTCATTCCATGATGAAGAAATTGAGGCACATCACTCCCTTATACTAGTTGAACAACTATTTGTTAGCTGACGGTGGAAGGGCCTGTGCCAAGTTACAACCAATCTCAGGCTAGAATCTAGAGTCATTTCTACAACTAGGCACTACAACAAAATGATTAACAAGATATATTCTCTCCCCTCAAGGAACTTGTAATGGGAAAGAGATACCACCTGTCTTGGCATCACCTTCAGAACACTTTTTACTGCTGCTTTATGCCTCAGTTCATCTATAAAAAGCCATAAAAGAAGCCTCTTCCAGCACAAGGCTGAAGTATACCAACTAAGAGGTCCTTGACAAAGAATAAGATATCTGTGTTATACGGGTATCATAGAAGTTTTAGAGCTGGAAACTCTTTTTTTTTTTTTTTTTTTTTGATTCGGAGTCTCACACTATTGCCCAGGCTGGGGTGCAGTGGCACGGTCTCAGCACGCTGCAAGCTCCACCTCCTGGATTCACGCCATTCTCCCGCCTCAGCCTCCCAAGTAGCTGGGACTACAGGTGCCCACCACCACGCCCAGCTAATTTTTTGTATTTTTAGTAGAGACAGGGTTTCACCGTGTTAGCCAGGATGGTCTCGATCTCCTGACCTTGTGATCCGCCTGCCTTGGCCTCCCAAAGTGCTGGGATTACAGGCGTGAGCCACGGTGCTCGGTCTACAGCTGGAAACTCTTTAGACATCATCTAGTCCCACTCCTCTTTCCTACCCTCCACTTTCCTACACTGAGATCCAAAGAGGTGAAGTATCCCCACCCTCCACTTTCCTACACTGAGATCCAAAGAGGTGAAGTATCAAAGCTTCTAGCATGTTTGTGTCTGCCACTATACTGAAAGCAACAGGGAGGCAGGGGTCATGTTGTCTTCTTTAGCTTTGATTCACAGAGCACAGCACATGTAGCTGGTGATCAAGACATGCCTTCTGGCTTTTTGTTTTGGGTTGGGAGTTTAAAACATGTTTTTAGGCCAGGCACGGTGGCTCATGACTGTAACCCCAGCACTTTAGGAGGCCGAGGTGGGTGGATCACCTGACGTCAGGAATTTGAGACCAGCCTGGCCAACATGGTGAAACCCCACCTCCACTAAAAATACAAAAAAACTTGCTGGGTGTGGTGTTGCACACCTGTAATCCCAGCTACTTGGGAGGCTGAGGTGGGCGGGGGAACTGCTTGAACCTGGGAGGTGGAGGTTGCAGTGAGCTGAGATCGTGCCATTGCACTCCAGCCTGGGGGGAAGAGCAAGACTCTGTCTCAAAAAAATAAATAAATAAATAAAAATAAAATTTGTTTTTATAGATTCAGGATGCACAAGTGCAGTTTTATGACATGGATGTATTGCATGGTGGTGAAGTCCAGGATAAAATGGCCTTTGCACGAACACAGGAATAACTTGACTAGTGGTAGTACCAGGACTACAACTCAGGTCCTTTGAGCTGCCCGTCCACGGCTCTAGAGCACAAAGGTTAAAATCGGGAGAACTGAGATGAACTCTTACATATCCTAACCAGGGAACCATATTTTGTTCATTTGGCATCGCCGTTGTACATTTCCTATTTGTCCTATTAAAAAAGAGCAAAAGACTGCCAGGCTGACCAGCAACACAGAACACCCAGAGGCTCTTTGGAATATGTCTACCTTTATAGTTATTTAATCTACAACTATAAAATTCACCCTCAAAGAGATACCATCTCTAATTATACGCTTGCAGTGAAAGTTTTAGGGCACCAAACCCTACGCAGAACAACACAGTTCTTTTATTTATTTATTTATTTATTGGCAAAGACTGTTGGTTAATGTTTTCAAACCAAGTACTTAGTTATAAGATTAATAATTCTAACACAGTTCTAATCATAGAACTAAGAAAAACAATGGAATACAGCATTCAACTACTGCATTATGTTAACAAGAAAAGATAAATATAACAAAAGGATATTAAAGCTGTCACCACTCCAGTAGCAGCACCCATCGCAAAAGATCCACTGAAGATTCCAAGGAAGATCCCAATAGACTTGAACATCGCTGTGACATCAAAGGTGTGACTGTTGTCTCCAGCTGGCTGGTATGCCACGATTGAGCTACAGAAGAGAGACTGCTTTTACTTCTGGAAGCAACTTTTACTTAAAAAAAAAAAAAAAAAAAAAAAACATTATGTAGTATAGAGCTTGAAAGATGAAATTAGAGGGAGAAGAAAAAAAAAATGTTTTGATTAGAATTGCCAAAATAAGGACAAAATTACCCAAAAATCCTGCAATGTCTCTGGCTAGCAAGAAAACTTGGCTTTTCCTTAAATGTTAATTTCAGGAGGGTAGGACATTGTAAAATCCTCTATATGAAAATTGCACCAAGCTTTTTCCCCCTTCCCCAAGATACTGTGCAGTATTATTCTTTTGTGATTCTGTTTCAGAATTACTAGTACTGAGTGTCCAAAAGCCTTAACATACTAATGTGAACAAACTAATGAAAAATCCCACTTGTTTCCAGTAGAGGCATAAGAACATAAAGAACATTATTCAATACTGAACCCAGTCACATTTTGTTTTTCCTATGAGAAAAAAAGGTAACTGACAGACCCTTCCAACTTTCAGAATACCAGAATGGGCCAAATGCCTAATATCTATTCATTCACTGAAATGGACTATTATAGGAAAAAGCACTCGAAAGACCTCCCAAGGAATTAGAATCCACTCAACAGTACTTTCAGCATAACCAGCTGGATCTTCCACCTCAAGCTTCTGAAAGAAAGTCACTCTATACCAGGCCAAGACAGGCAATTATAGGAGATGCTCTCCATCTTGAACTCACAGTCCAAACCTGGTCTGAAAAAGCTTCTTTTATAACAGTTACCACCCCAGGAAATAGAAATGCCTGAGAAAATTGCTGTTGCCAGCAGGTCTCTGGCAACGGTGCTTACCGTTACTAAATCAGTTCTCATCTCAGTTAATTGAGACCAGCATTATAAAAAGTCCAGACTCAACAACATCATACAAATCACGTCAAAGAAAAGAAGGAAAAACACATTCCTAAAAATATAATGAATTCTCCCTGTGGTTGCTGCAATGTTTTTTTTCTGATTCAAGGCTGAAAAATGTGTCTGCTATACCATGTACAAGTTATTTTCATATCTCCCAGGTTAAAAAAAAAATCTAAGATCAAACTAAAATCTCCTAATTTGTACTTATTTTACTGAAATATAGCACTAATAATTTCTGATCATGGGATCCAGAAATTTCTGAGACTCACTCTAAATTGAAAATGTTAAACATTTACGTTTAAATGTGCAAAGTAACCACATCATTTTGGAAAAGATTTGATATCATTTTGATAAATATGAAATGGCCTTTAACATCATGCTACCTTACCTACATATAAAGGGTCCTACTACCATGAACAAGACCTGATTCCATTATAACATGAAAATACTGTAGCTAGCTGGAGAAAAGAAAAAAATTGCTATACAACCTTCTTTTCCTTTGGTGGTATTTTTCAAAATGCTGTCTGGAACAAAGTATCTATGCCACGCCTCCTGAGGTTGCTTTCCCTGGATTCGTTTATGTAAATTCAAGATTCACGCGAATCATTCTTTCATTCTTTAATCATTAAAATGTGTAAGAGCACATGGGAAACATGATGGGCTGAGAGCAGATGACAGGCTTGTTCTTTCTTAGGCAGACACTGGCCTCTGGATTGAAATTTTAATTCATCTTTTCCATATCAATTGATATTTTATCTTGAGGCAGTAACATTTTTTATGAATAGTTTTTTTAAAATCCTGAAAGTAATATAATGTACAGTTGAGGTGGAAAAATCTTCCCATCATTCCACTACCCTGATAGATCGATTTTATTTTCCTTCTGTATTCCTTTCCCCTCTTTGTGTTACATGCATGCTAATTCTTATTTAGCTGTAATCACAGTGAATGTGTGATTTTGAATTCTGCTTTTTTAACTGACAATGACATAAAAACATTCATAGTCTTGGCCGGACACAGTGGCTCATGCCTGTAATCTCAGCACTTTGGGAGGCCAAGGTGGGCAGATCACCCGAGGTGGGGGTTCAAGACCAGCCTGACCAACAGGGAGAAACCCCGTCTCTACTAAAAATAAAAATACAAAATTAGCCGGGCGTGGTGGTGCATGCCTGTAATCCCAGCTACTTGGGAGGCTAAGGCAGGAGAATCGCTTGAACCCAGGAGGTGGAGGTTGCAGTGAGCTGAGATCACGCCACTGCACTCCAGCCTGGGCAGTAAGAACAAAATTCCATCTCAAAAAAAAAAAAACAAGTTCATAGTCTTTATAACTACAGTTAAGACTTCACAATGGTCCAAATGGATATAGTACAATTTATTCAACCATTTCCTCATTGTTAGACATTTAAAAGTTGCTTCTACTATTTTTGCTACTATAAATAACTGAAAGAACATCTTCTTGCTTTTTACATATTTTAGACTATTCCTTGCACTATATTTCTAAGAATAGACTATTACCATACCTATGGCTCATTTTACATGTTGCTCCACTGCCTTCCAAAAGATCAATACATTTTGGGAGGGAAATACGATAATATCTCCCAATTTTTTAAACGATCATACCCATTGACCTAGCAATTCTACTCCTAAAAAATTCCCTACAGAAATATTCACAGGGATTCACAAAGATTTACACATAAATATGCTCACTGCCATGCTAGTCATAATAATACAATATTAGAAAACACTAAATATGAATCAATCAGTAGGGGATTGGAGAGGTAAATTTGTAATGCATCCATCCAATGTGATAATAGAGGTATTAATATAGTATAATATCCAAGTAAAAAAGCTAGTTACAGAAAAGTATATATACTACTATGCCTTTTTCTGTTTATAAAAATTATTAACACATTTATATGCATATTACTATCTTAATGGAAAACGTCTGGATTAAAATCCTAATAGTGGTTATTTCTGAGCTGAAATTTCAGGAATTTTCTGCTTTCTGAGTCAAACGCTTTGAATTTTCGCCACAAATATATTTTAACATTATCACAAATAGTGATAAAAGGTAATACCAATTTCAATACTAACAACAACATATGAGTGGTCTAGTTTTACTACACCAGGGTTTCTCAACCACAGCATTATTGATATTTGTGGCCAGATATTTATTTGCTGGCTGTGATGGAGGTGGGGTGAGGGGAATGCTGTCCTGTGCATTGAAAGCTTCCACCCACTAGGCCATGTCAATTGGAACCCCCTCCCATTGATGACAGCCAGAATGCCCCCAGACACTGTCAAATATCCCGTGTGTGTGTATGGTGGTGGGGTGGGGGGTGGCAAATTACCCCTGGTTAAGAATGACTGTACTATGTCATTACCAGTAGTAACTATTACCATTAACAATTCTGGCCGAGCACAGTGGCTCCTGCCTGTCATCCCAGCACTTTGGGAGGCCGAGGCGGGTGGATCACCTGAGGTCAGGAGTTCAAGACCATCCTGGCCAACACGGTGAAACCCCATCTCTACTAAAAATACAAAAATTAGCCAGGCATGGTGGTGTGCACCTGTAATCCCAGCTACTTGGGAGGCTAAGGCAGGAGAATCGCTTGAACCTGGGAGGCGGAGGTAGCAGTGAGCCAAGACCATGCCATTTTACTCCAGCCTGGGTGACAAGAGCAAAACTCTGTCTCAAAAAAAAAAAAAAAAAGTTATGTCCTGTTAATTGAATAGGTAGAAATAGCTACTGATCCTAGCATGTATCTTTGATAATTAGTGAAGTTAAACAGTTTATCACATTTGTTATCTCTCTGTACATCCTCTTTTATTAAAACATAAATGACTGTAAACAACATATTTTAAACTAATGTGAATTTAGGTCTCCAGGCTAATCACAGTTATCTATTCAGTGGAATACTATGCAACTTATAATTTATCTCTAACTACATATACTTTATTTACATAATATAACAATATACATATAGATCTACCTCATGCAGCCATGTATGAAGGAGTCAATTTCACTTCACCCTCACCGGATTAAAAGTATTACTAAAAAAAATAAAAATAAAAATAAAAGAACTGCTACTCCAATAGGTTAAAAACAAAACAAAAAACAGTGCTTCAGGAAGAATAGCTAATGGATGCTGTGCTTAATACCTCGGTGATGGGTTGACCTGTGCAGTAAACCACCACGGCACATATTTACCTATGTAACAAACCTGCACATCCTGCACATGTACCCTTGAACTTAAAAGTTGGAAAAAAAAATCAGACAGAAACAAAAACAACCTCCAACATAAATGTCAAGATGAGTTGCCTTAACCTGTTAACTGCCAAACAGAACTCCTTTTGGGTTCCCTCCCCTTGATGCAAAGCTGCTTACACAGAATACAGACAATCCTCAAACTAAGAAAATTCAACACAAAGTAGATTATCTGCATCTAACCCACTTCAAAACACATAAAAGGTAAATGAAGAATGATGAGCATCATACCACTGATCATTCCAGCTAGTAAACTACCACAGCAAGCACATAACTGCTTTCCCTTCAGCTTTTGGGCAGTAACTCATTTTTTCAACTCTATTAAGACAGAGCTAACAATTTATCTGTTATGCTCCTCTCTAGATACAGTCTTTCTCCACCAGAGTCCCACTGAGGTTGTAATGAGTTAACGTATTATCTCTTACAAATCTAAAATGGCACTAGCTCACTATCATCCTTAGGTGAAATGAGAAAAGACTCACTCAAATCGTTTCCCGTAAGGCTTCATTCTCTCACAGAAAACCCTGTTTATGAAAGGCTGCAAAAGAAGGAGAAGTACGGCCCTTTGTGAGAAATGCTATGGAAAGGGCTCTCTCTCTCTCTCTCTTTTTTTTTTTTTTTTGCTCCGTTGCTCAGGCTGGAGGGCAGTGCCGCGATTTCAGCTCACTGCAACCTCCGTCTCCTGGGTTCAAGAAATTCTCCTGCCTCAGCCTCCCAGGTAGCTGGGATTATAGGCATGTGCCACCATGCCCGACTAATTTTTGTACTTTTAGTAGAGACAGGGTTTTGCCATGTTGGCCAGGCTGGTCTCGAACTCCTGACCTCAGGTGA
>NC_045445.1:18551477-18581906 GCF_002776525.5 Piliocolobus tephrosceles
GGTCTCCCAAAGTGCTGGGATTACAGGTGTGAGCCACTGTACCCAGCTGGCTCTCTCTTTTTAGCATTTATTCTTCACCAACATTGGTATGTACACCTCCGAGCTTAAAATCTTTCAATGACGTTTTGCCCCCTTTCACACTAATCAACTATTCCTGACGTTGCAGGAAATAGGTTATTTATAACCCCAAACTCAAAATCTTTCAATGAGGGTTTTTATCTTTTCCGCTAACACTAATCAACTGTTCCTAAAAATGCAGGAAATAGGTTATTTTATTAACAGGAAAAAACTAAGGCACAGGGCACATCATTTAAAGATAAGAACAGAACAGAGATTTTCTAACTCTTAATCCATTAGGCCATTAGGGCAATGACAAGACAACAGTTACTAGTAAAATGATTGAACAGTGGAATAGTTGTCTAGGATAGGGAATCGATGCTAAAAGTGACTGCCTGTACCTACTGTCTTCACTTTTTACTGCTGGTAATCGCTCATGTACCTACGTACTGGAAGCTTCAACAATCTTTGTTGCTCCATTTTTTATAACATTTTCTTATAACCACACTATCCATTTTTCCCTTACTTCAAATAATATAAAACTCTTATTCTGCACCTATCATCACTGAAGGTGCTAAAGTTCAGTATCAATATGAGTTACAGCCTTTAGGTTTTATTTCTCAAGTTAAATTTATATTAGTTGCAGACAGCTGCAAAATATCTGGCAATAAATATGGGGGGGAGGGGGTAATATTTACATATACTGCATTCACAAAAAAGGATATGGCCTTTTGTATATCTTCATACATAGCATTTAAGGGATTAATGTTACATCTCAGAAATAATAATTTCCAACTTTGCAGAAGACAATCAGGCTATGCAAAACAGAGCCAGTGATGTTTTACTCTTTCATAACTAACAAAGTGGAAATTAAGGAGAGAAATAAAAATAAAGAGAAAATGTGAAGGGCTCTTACTTCTCTCTCACAGAAAGTTCTGGTATGAAGTAAAGGCAACTGCCTATAGAGTTAGATATTTGCCTAATAAGAGTAGGTAGGCAGGGGCCAGGCATGGTGGCTCACACCTGTAATCCCAGCACTTGGGGAGGCCGAGGCAGGTGGATCACCTGAGGTCAGGAGTTCGAAACCAGCCTGGTCAACACGGTGAAACCCTGTCTCTACTAAATATACAAAAATTAGCCAGGTGTGGTGGTGCATGCCTGTAGTCCCAGCTACTCAGGAGGCTGAGGCAGGAGAATTGCTTGAACCTGGGAGGTGGAGGTTGCAGTGAGCCAATATTGTGCCACTGCACTCCAGACTGGGTGACAGAGCAAAGCTCCGTCTCAAAAAAAAAAAAAAAAAAAAGGGTAGGGAGGCAGGACTGAATTCCTCAGAGGTTCAGACTCATTCTTCAACCTGCAAACACCTTATAGTAACATATATAATATTTTCTATAATTAGATAAAAAATATTGCTCAGTCAAAATTGTCTGCAATTAAATTGTTATAAGTAATATATAATTACATATCTATAATATATATTAACACTTCTAGAGATTAAAATGCTTTGAAGTGATTATGTCAAATAAGAGAAACACAAATTAAGCTACAATGAGGTATTTCTCAATTATCAAGTTGGCAAAAATATAAAAGTTTGACAAATATTCTGCTGGCAAAACTGTGAGGAAACAGACCAGTAATTTAATGGTGAAAGTGCAAAGTGCTACAATTCCTTTGATGAGCAACTTAATAATGTCGAACAAAATTACAAATGGCTTTTACCCTTTATTCTACCTATCAATCTCACTTTGGGGCATTCAGCCTACCAATATACCTATGCATGTATAAAACAAGGTAAGTTCAAGGTTAATCACTGCAGCACCGTTTGGAACAGCAAAGGATTAAAAACCCTTCAAATGTGCTGCAATAGGAAACTGAGCAAATAAACAATAATGCAGTTCACACACAGAATACTATATAGCTGCAAAGAATGAGAATACTCACTCTTCTGATATGCAAAGTTCTCCAGAAGATAGACAGTATGTGACTTTAAAAATAAGAAATGAGAGGTAAACGAGACTATTTATTCACAGTTGTGCCTGCATTTGAATAAAGAAATACTAAGATAGGTAAGACACTAATAAAAATGGTTATCTAGGCCGGGCATGGTGGCTCACACCTGTAATCTCAGCACTTTGGGAGGCTGAGGCGGGCAGATCATCTGAGGTCGGGAGTTCAAGACCAGACTGGCCAACGTGGTGAAACCCTGTCTCTACTAAAAATACAAAAATTAGCTGGGTGTGGTGGCAGGACCCAGCTACTCAGGAGGCTGAGGCAGAAGAATCACTTGAACCCAGGAGGCAGAGGTTGCAGCGAGCCGAGTCCGTGCCATCGCACTCCAGCCTGGGGAACAAGAGCAAGACTTCACCTCAAAAAAAAAAAAAAAAGTAGGGGGACAGGTGAATGAGGACAGATGTAAGAGTATAAATTTTCTGTGTGTAACTTTTTACGTGGTTTTGATTTATGAGCCACGTGAATATATTATGTATTCAGAAAAAATTAAGGCCGGGCACACAGTGGCTCACGCCTGTAATCCCAGCACTTTGGGAGATCGAGGTAGGTGGATCACCTGAGGTCAGGAGAAGACCTCATTTCACCATGAGCAACATGGTGAAATCTCGTCTCTACTAAAATACAAAAATTAGCCGGGCATGGTGGCGGGCGCCTGTAATCCCAGCTACTCAGGAGGCTGAGGCATGAGAATCACTTGAACCTGGGAGGCCGAGGTTGCACTGAGCCCAGATCACGCCACTGCATTCCAGCCTGTATGACAGAGTGAGACTCTTATTTCCAAAAAAAAAAAAAGAAAAAGAAAAGAAAATATTAAATCTAATTTAAAAAATAAAATGCTCATGTTGTAATGTTAAAACCGAATACAAAATTATATAGACACTACAATCACAACTATGTAACAATATCATACATAGAAAAGGGAAATGTTCTAGAATGTTTACAGTAATTGTCTTTAGGTGGTGGCAGTACATATTTTTTTCTTCCTTGTATTTTCCAATTTATCTATAAAATATGGATTTCTTCAAGAGGGTAAAAAATGCCTCATTCTTCCAAATGTTTCCATTCATAATGTACTTTATTCAATACGTGACTTTCAGTTCCTAGTACCCTCACACTTAATATTCAGAATATAATAAGAAAACAAACACTTACGAGGACAGCACTATGGCAACAGCATCATTGAGGACACTTTCACCAAAAAGAAGTGCATAGAGTTCAACATCAACTTGAAGCTCGTGGAATATAGCAAGAACAGTCACTAGCAAGTAAAAAGAGTCAGAGGAATACTTAGACATTACAAGTATAACATATTCTCCTCAGTAGATGACTATAAGAGTTATTTAGAAATTCGTTTCTTCCTCCTAGAATTCAATCGTAATAAACATTATCTTACCATATTAAAGATCCTGTAATTTTATGTAAATACTTTTCTTTCTAATTGTGCACCTGCACAAACTTCTCCTCTCTCTCTTAAAAATGGCTGAAAGTAAACTTGAAGAACTGAGTTGACCTACATTCTTCATGCAGATGTTAATAATCATGTCTTGTACATTTCTTTCCCACCTTCCTCGATCTTACAAAGAATATACTCAGAATTTCTTATAGACCATGTAGTCATTAATTTTTAATGAAGAAGAAGATTATGAAAAGAATCTAATGTTGCAACCTGTGTTTCTTTGGGCCTTACAACTCATTTGTACTTGACTTACAAATTGTAAGCACAAAGGTTTAGCAAAGACAGTAGGAAATGAAAACATAGGTTTAGTTTTTGGTTGGGGTAAAATTTATGGCCAGAATTACAGCTGCTGTATTTGTCTTAGTAAGAAGCCAACTATGAGGATACTCCAGCTTAAGAAGAAAAACAATAAATCCTCCTTTTAGGAAAGCAATTATGTGAGAAATCTCAGAAAATCAGATGAGATTGAAGTTATAACTTTAATTACTAAGTCACATAGCTCAGTTACTAAAGAAACCCAAGCGGACATGAAAGATTAATATAACCAGAGGTGAGCGAGCCTTTTTTTGCCCTTTTTTTTTTTTTTTTTTTTTTTTTTGAGACAGAGTCTTGCTCTGTTGCCCAGCCTGAAGTGCAGTGGCACAATCTCGGCTCACTGCAACCTCCGCCTCCCAGGTTCACGCCATTCTCCTGCCTCAGCCTCCCGAGCAGCTGGGACTACAGGTGCCTGCCACAACGCCCGGCTAATTTTTTGTATTTTTAGTAGAGAAAGGGTTTCACCGAGTTAGTCAGGACGGTCTCGATCTCCTGACCTCGTGATCCACCCGTCTCAGCCTCCCAAAGTGCTGGGATTATAGGCGTGAGCCACCGCGCCCGGCCGAGAGAGCCTTTTCAAATGCCAATCATAAAAAAAAGAAACCTGCATTTTATTTATTTAATTTTTTTTAAGAGACAGGGTCTTGCTTTGTCACTCAGGCTGGAGTGCGGTGGCACAATCACAGTCCACTGCTGCCTCAAACCCCTAGGTTCAAGTGATCCTCCTGACTCAGTCTCCTGAGTCACTGGGATTAAAGACATGAGCCACCATGTCCAGTACATTTTAAAAGTTCTAGTTTCTACTACAAAGCATTGCAGCTGGAATATACTGATACCAAAGCTCACTAAGAGAAGGGAGAAGGAGAGTAGAGCAATAGTGCAGAATTTCTTAAAGAAACCCATACCTCACCCACCTAAGAGCAAGTTAACTATGGCAAAATAATAGAAATGGGGCAAGTGCCTACATAATTCAGAAAAAAATAACAGTTCAACTTTATATAAGTAAAAGATATTTGCTTGGGCTATTCAGGCAATAGTCCTACCAAACAAAACAAGAAAGTTGAAATAATGTAGCCAAGCCAATGGGACTCAGATTTCTCATAGGATTTGAAAAGTTGAAAAGCTTGCTTATAATGAAAGGACACAGAAACCAGAGACCACTGGCTCCTTGCAAAAACCATCCTACCTTCATGTTGATAATGGGAGTAGCTACAAACAATGAGAGGACAGCCTTGGTGGTCTTTAAGGAAGCAATTTAATTTCCAGTTTTAAAAATGCTAAACTACACAAATTCTCTAAAATGGCCCTCTAACTAATCTTTTTTTTTTTTTTTTGGAGACAGGTTCTTGCTCTTGTCGCCCAGGCAGAGTGAGACTGCAGCCTCATTGCAGCTCACTGCAGCCTCAAACTCCTAGGCTCAAGTGGTCCTCCCACCTCAGCCTCCCAACTAGCTAGGACTACAGGCATGCACTCCCATGCTCAGCTATTTTTTTTTTTCTTTTTTTTGTAGAGACAGGGTGTCACTGTGTTGCCTAGGCTGGTCTCGAACTCATAGCCTCAAGTGATCCTACCGCCTTGGCCTCCCAAAGCACTGGCATTTATACGCACGAGCCACTGTGCCCAGCCAAAATATCTCTCATAGAGTATTGAACACATTTTTCTCCCCACAAAGCCCTGTGTTATCAGAGTCAACACAGGAATTCAGAGATAACCTTAGGATTCTACCTTTAATTGTGCTGGATGACAATTAAAGATGATTAACTTACAAGGTTAAAAAGCAAAACAAAATGAACTCAACGAGTCTTAATGCATGCTAGAAGAAAACTTCCATCCTTAGTTCAAAAACATCAGTCTATGTTCCTACCCTAACCTTTCCATTCTGTATCTTCTCCAAATTCCTACTTTGAATGTAGCTGTTAAGTTTACCAATACTCTATTAGGAAAACTAAAACCTAACTCAGTACAATTAAAATCATTCTGGAACACAACTTTTAGAAGATCTGACACTAAAAGTACAGGGGAACAAGTTGTGTTAATATTAAACAAACAACTGTATAATCATAAAGCCAATTTTATAAAAACAATTCTTTAATGTATATTAAAGTCCTCCAATGACTCCAAATCAAACCTGTATTAGCACAACTGCCTTCTAACAATCATTTTTAAATATTTTTTCTTACTGTTAAATGCATACAGCTGAATAGAAACAGAAAGATTTTTAGGGAACTGGTTTTCTAAAAGCTTGAAAGGAAACATATAATTACTACCCATTTAAACTAATCTATAATCTAGTTCATCTTCTTCTATACCCAATCACTAGGGATAAAGACCAACATGAATTTCTGAAGAAAGTACCTTACAGTCCTTGTTGAAACAGCATCAACTTGTGGACCAGTAATAGGCAAATGTAATAAAAACAAAAAAAGTAAAAGGAAAACAAATTTGTGCCGAAGCCAAAAGGAATCATGAATTTTGTTTTTTCCTCCACAATTAGAAAGTATAGTACTAAGGAAGTACCTAATCATGAATTCTACACCTCAAAGAAAGAAAAACCCACATGTATTTGACTGCAAAACAATGTACCTCAAGTATGTAAACTCCACTCATACAAAACATACCTGGATCAGTTGCTGATACAATGGCACCAAACAGTAGGCAATCTGTAAAGTAAAAATCTCCTGCAAGTTGTCCCGTTACCTTCATCAGCATTACACAGCCATACATTATTGACCTGTTCAATAAACACAGTCCTACTTTAGAAAAAA
This sequence comes from Piliocolobus tephrosceles, assembly GCF_002776525.5. Taxonomy (NCBI): domain Eukaryota; kingdom Metazoa; phylum Chordata; class Mammalia; order Primates; family Cercopithecidae; genus Piliocolobus; species Piliocolobus tephrosceles. The sequence goes on from NC_045445.1 coordinate 18,558,081, forward strand.
ATATCAACTGTTAAAAAAATTAGGATAAAGTAAGAATAAGAAGATGGGTTTACTGTAGTAATTTGTGACTAATCCCAAATTTAATTCATGTCATTGAAATATGGTAATACTTTGGTCTTAAGGAAAATTCAAATAACTTATTACCTATGGGAATACTGCAAAAGTCTTTAGACTCAGTCAGGAATATAACACTGCATAAATCAAAAATATATGATTTTAAAATTATAATTTGAAGGCTACAAAGTATTTTAAGCTTCAAATACTTACCCAATAACGAAACAAGAAATTGCTGTTCCAAGAAAAGCGTATGCTAGGATAGACCCGAGATTTCGAAAAAAATGTCTCTGACAAAAAAAATAAAAAAAGTTACACTGTTAGAATACTTACCAGTTATTTGAAAAAGAAAAGGTTTTCTATGCTACGCTAATAGTAAATGCATTATTCGCTAGGATTAAATGCATTATTCACTAGGATAAATAAGAGAAAGCATTCTTGTACAGGTATAAATTTTAACATCTAAAAAGGGTATGGAGAGGAGAAAGGAGGGAATCTGGAAAGAACAGCCCATTTCTGAAGTGTCAAATATTACAAAGCCCACAGAGTTTCAGATTATTCAAAGTATATGAAAGACAAAAGGACTTACCCTTTTCAGGCTATAACCTGCATAAAATATGATAGGAGGAAGTAATATGTTGAAAAATACTTCTGGATCAAAAGTAACCTGTTAAAATAAAGAGTTCTTTTAGATCAATTCCCTAGAAGACCTCATATTCCATTATCAAATAATCAAAAAGAAAAAATACTAAATGTTAAACTAGTCAAAGGCAAGAACATTACTGTGTTAACTTTAAAAGATTTCATATAGGATAGCTTCTGTTCTACTTCTCAACCAAACGACCAGGAGATAGCATTGGAACAATCAGTTAAGGCCTATCTGTGGAAGGTGTATTAAAATACTATGTGATTAAAAAATGTTTCAGGAGGCCGAGGCAGGAGAATTGCTTGAACCTGGGAGGCAGAGGCTATAGTGAGCTGAGATTGCACCACCGCACTCCAGCCTGGGTGACAGAGCAAGACTCCAGTTAAAAAACAAACAAAAAGTTAAAAATAGGGCCAGGCGCAGTGGCTCACACCTGTGCACTTTGGGAGGCCGAGGTGGGTGGATCACCTGAAGTCAGGAGTTCAAGACCAGCCTAGCCAACATGGTGAAACCCCATCTCTACTAAAAATACAAAAATTAGCTGGGTGTAGTGGCACGTGCCTGTAATCCCAGCTACTCAGGAGGCTGAGGCAGGAGAATCACTTGAACTCGGGAGGCAGAGACTGTAGTGAGCCAAGATCGTGCCAGTGCACTTCAGCCTGGGCAAAAGAGTGAGACTTTGTCTCAAAAAATAAACAAATAAATAAATAAATAAGAGAAAGCATGAACATTATTTTTGCTTTAAATAAAAGAAACCTGGCTGGGTGCAGTGGCCCACGCCTGTAATCCCAGCACTTTGGGAGGCCGAGGCAGGTGGATCACTTGAGGTCAGGAGTTCGAGACCTGCCTGACCGACACGGCAAAACCCCATCTCTATTAAAAATATAAAATTAGCCAGGTATGGTGGTGCATGCCTGTAATCCCCGCTACTCGGGAGGCTGAGACAGGAGAAATGCTTGAACCTGGGAGGCAGAGGAGTCGCAATCGTGCCACTGCACTCCAGCTCGGGCAACAAGAGCGAAACTCCGTCCCAAAAATAAATGAATGAATGAATGAAACCACAAACTGGTAATATAAAACTTAAGAGTACAGTATTATTGTTGGCAAAAAGAAACAGATTTCTTACATAGATAACATCTCTAAAGGTGTATAATATTGTAGTAGAAAGTTTCTGTACAGCTCAGATTTCTACTTCCGATAGTCCACTCATTGTAAGACCTAGTCACCATAAAAATGTAAATGCCCCCCTCTGTTCATAAGGCTGCAGCAGAATGTGACATGAACACAAAGGAGCTACACACAAACCCATGCTAAAACTTCATTTACTAAAACTTGTAAGGAATTGGAATTTTCCACAGGTGGAAAGAACTCTTGCTGCAAGGTAAACCTCAAGTTCATATGAAATTTTAAAAGCATTAAATATGGTCAGAAACACAACCAAGTAGCTATAAAAGTCAAGTCCAGCCTGTACTCCTAGCACTTTGGGAGGCTGAGGTGGGTGGTTCGCCTGAGCCCAGGAGTTTGAGATGAGCCTAGACAACATGGTTAAACCCCAGCTCTACTAAAAATACAAAAATTAGTTGGGTATGGTGGCATGTGCTTGTAGTCTGAGTTACTAAGGAGGCTGAGGCTGGAGAGTCGCCTGAGCCTGGGAGGCAGGGGTTGCAGAGAGCTGAGATCGTGCCACTACACTCCAGCCTGGGTGACAGAGTAAAACCCTATGTCAAAAAAAAAAAAAAAAAAAAGTCATCCTGCCAGTGTAGCAGACAGAAGTGAAGGCAAACAGCAAAGGGCAGGAGAAAACAAAGAGATATGAGCAAAGTGGCACTGAGAAATATCATGATAAACCTATGAGGGAGACAGGAGAAAGCAGCTCCAGGGAAGGCTGGGAGCCAGTACAACTGCAACCCAAACTCTAACATAAAGCTTTATGCACAGCATGGTACAATAACTCAGACTCACACTTAGGGCCCCTGAAGTTGTGTCAGATTGTGAATCAAAGAAATATTAAATTGTGATCAGTATAGAATACAAGCAAGGCAAGAAAGAACTGAAAGAAATATTAATAGAATATTTTAGGTATTATCAGATAAAGCCAATGTGCTGAAGTACTATAAAACTATAAGGATCGGCTGGGCACAGTGGCTCACACCTGTAATCCCAGCACTTTGGGAGGCCGAGGTGGGGGAATCACTTGAGGTCAGGAGTTGGAGACCAGCCTGGCCAACTTGGTAGAACCCCGTCTCTACTAAAAAATACAAAAATTAGCCGGGCGTGGTGGTAGGCACCTGTCATCCCAGCTACTTGGGAGGCTGAGGCAGGAGAAGTGCTTGAACCCAGGAGGCGGACGCTGCAGTGAGCCACACCACTGCACTCTAGCCTGGGTGACAGAGTGAGACTCCATCTCAGAAAAAATAAAACAAATAAATAAAAAGAAAAAGAAAACTATAAGGACCATCTGCAAATGGAAAGAAACGCTTATAAATTCTGCTTAACTCAATCCCAGTCTCCGTTTATCACAACAAGCTGTAAACAACCCAGAGTGAAACAAAAAGAGTTATACTACTTAGCCTCAATCAGAAAATGAGTTGCACAGGCATATCCATTTCCTTACATTATTACATTTGTTAATTCAGGTTTTACTCCATTTAAAAAGACTCATTATTTTAAATATCATTAAAAATCCATTACTTATTTTCTCCTGAATCATTTTGCTGCTAGTTAGACACAAAAAAGATTCAAACATTTCCTTTAAGGACTTACCTTTCTAAGCATTTCATTATCTTGAACATTATTGAGTTCATGTGAACTAATCTCTCCTTTCAGCGTATACTCATAAAATTTTCCACTAACATTTACCAGTAAGGTAGTTGGACTTGACTGCACTTCACAGCTCAGGGTCACATTATTTACATCACTCGGAACGTGAATGCCATACCGAAGCACAAGGCCCACCAAAAGACCTGGAAAAAAGAACGACATAAGCTCTTCTTGCCAACAGAGACCACTTCTTTTGTACCCCACACATAACTATGAATAAGAGAAAATCTCTTATGGTAGTTCCCCGTAGGTGAGAACTGATTTTTAGATGGAAAGCAGTTACGTTTTAAAGTATTACTAAATTCGTACAACAAACAGCCCAGTCTTCATATAATCCAGTGAAACAGGAGAGAAAAACATTCCCTAGGACAGCAGCACAGATCGCTGTATGTCTAGATCAATATCCAAACAAGTAATGAGGAAGGTAACAAAAGGAGAAAATATCTTCACATCATCTGTAGACAGAATATACTCCAATATGTCCCAACTCGACAGTGCAATCATGTTAGAAATGTGTTTTCTGGCCAGGCGCGGTGGCTCATGCCTGCAATCTTAGCACTTTGGGAGGCTGAGATGGGCGATTGCCTGAGAGCTCAGGGGTTCGAGACCAGACTAGGAAACATGGTGAAACCCCATCTCTACTAAAACACAAAAAATCAGCTGGGCGTGGTGGCGGGTGCCTGTAATCCCAGCTACTCAGGAGGCTGAGGTGTGAGAATTGCTTGCACCCAGGAGGCAGAAGTTCTAGTGAGCCGAGATCATGCCACTTCATTATAGCCTGGGCAACAAAGAAACACTCTGTCTCAAAAAAATAAAAAATTAAAAATAAATAAAACAGAAAAAGAAAAAGAAATGTGTTTTTCACCTCCATCCATCAATTTATAAGACTTAAACAATGCACTTCGTAAATTTATTCTCAAAGCACATGGTTGGCCAAATAATGCACATTTAACAAATTGAAAACTCAATAATATTTGTAGGTTGATTGAGTTCTTCTACTTCTAAAAGATCAGATTTTAATTTTACATTATCTGCTTCAAAATCAAAACATGGAATAGAAGTCCTGAATCTGGCACTATGACATCAACAGATTGCTAAGATTATACCTGGATCATCCTACTGACATTCAAATATGCACAATGTTCTAGGTACTATAAAACTAATTTTTTTATTTTTTTCTGAGATGGAATCTTGCTCTGTTGCCCAGGCTGGAGTACAGTGGCATGATCTCAGCTCACTGCAACCTCTGCCTCCTGGGTCCAATCAATTCTCCTGCCTCAGCCTCCCGAGTAGCTGGGATTATAGGCGCACACCACCACGCCTGGCTAATTTTTGTATTTTTAGTAGAGATGGGGTTTCACCATGTTGGCCAGGCTGGTCTCAAACTCCTGACCTTGTAATCCATCCACCTCGGCCTCCCAAACTGCTGGGATTACAGGCGTGAGCCACCATGCCCAGCCCTATAAAACCACATTCATCAACTGTAATTGTTTAATAATGGCTTTACTGATATCTAATTCAAACATCAAAAGTTTATCCTTTTAAACTGTACAATTCAGTGGTCTTTAGTATATTTACGAAGTTGGATATCAATCACCACTATCTAACTCTAGAACATTTTCATCCCTCCAAAAAGAACCTCACACCTACTAGCAGTCACTCTCCATTCCCCCCATGCCCGAATCCAAGGTCCCTGCAACCAGTCATCTACTTTCTTTCTTTATGGACCTGCCTTTTCTAGACATTTCATATAAATGAACTCCTACAATATATGGCCTTTTGTGTCTGACTTCTCTCACTCAGCATAATATTTTCAAGGTTTATCTATGTTGTAGCATGGATCAGAACCTCATTTACTTTTATGGCGAAATGATATTTCATTGTATGGACATACCTCAACTATAAATAAAACCTAAACTTCTGGAACTTTCCTTAACTCCAAGATGCATAGTATACCACTATTAGCTGCATTTTACCTTCCTATTGCCTTTCATTTTGACTAGCCAGCCATTCTTTTAATATATGAATGAGTGTATTATGCTAGGTAGGCCTCCAGGGTTCAGAGATGAAAACAAGGTCCCTCCTTCAAGGAAAACTCGGACAATCATAATGCTATATATATATATACATACACACACACACGTACACACACACACACACACACACACACATACACGGTATTATAAAAACAGAAAAGAGACAACTACCCAAGCCTGGGGGAGTAAGACATTAGGGAAGTCTTTCCGGAGATGTCACCTGGGCAGGTAACAAACTAGAAGAAATGCGTATATTCCAAGCAGGGGAATAGTAGTACATATCCAGTCAAGGATGGAGAGAACACAGCCCGTCTAGTGAATCAAGGAGTTCAGTATGGCCGGCTTATAAAGTGACAAGAGTTGAGGTTTGAAAGATTGGCAGGAGTTGAATCATAAAAGATCTTATCTGTTGGGGAAGGGAATTTGAAGTTTATCCCAAAAGTAAAATGAAGTCATAGAAAGCAGAGGCTTGATATCAGATTTCTACTTTAGAAAGACTGGCCTAGACTAGAGAGGGTCTAAAAGGCTAGATACAGGGCTACTGCAGGCATTCAGGCAATAGGAGTTTAGGTCCTAACCTAAGAGAGTACTGACAGGAGGGGAGAAGGATGTTAAGAAGGTATTGTATTTTAGTAAGATTTATTGACTGAGTAGAATAGACTGTGAGGAAGGGAGATGAAAGACTAAGAGGAACCTTAATTGACTTGGTACCAGGTAGGTAAGTTGGCCTGAGCACTGAGGGGGATCGCAAGGCCATTCAATGAGGTAAGGAACATATACAGATGAACAGATTTACAGGGGAAAAGGCTACGTTCGGTTTTGGACAGGTTGAGTTGGATGTACCTGTGACACATGCATAGTTGAGTATATGGTATCTGGAGCTAAAGCCGGAGGTCTCAACTGGAGATATACACTGTGCAGTCATAAGATGGTTGAAGTCAGATGTAGATGAGATCGCCAGGGGAGCAAATAAAATGGGAAGAAGACTATGATATAGATCTGGGGTTTGATCTATTAATAGCCAACATTAAGGGGCTGCTAGAGGAGAAGGAGCTGATGAAGCAGTCTGAGAAGGAAAACCCACAGGAGTAGAAAAAAAAAAGGAACCAGTGGTGGCAAAGTCAGGAAGAAAGGGAAAAAATTCATTTTTGAGAAGGAAGTGATAAAAACTATCAAATGCTACAGTAAAGTCAAGCAAGGCAGGCATTATAAGTATCCATTAGGTTTAGCAACAAAGAGACCATAGGTGACCTCGATAAGAACAGTTTCAGTGGAGTAGTGGGGGTGGAAACCAGACCCAAGTGAGAAGTGATGAAGCAGAAACGAAGAAGTATAAGAGCAGTAGTTGCCAGCCGGGCACAGTGGCTCACACCTGTAATCCTAGCACTATGGGAGGCCGAGGCGGGTGGATCACTTGAGGTCAAGAGTTCGAGACCAGCCTGGCCAACAAGGTGAAACCTCGTCTCTACTAAAAATACAAAAATTAGCTGGATGTGGTGGTGGGCGCCTGTAATCCCAGCTACTTGGGAGGCTGAGGCAGGAGAATTGCTTGAACCCAGGAGGTGGAGGTTGCAGTGAGCCGAGACCATGCCACCGCACTCCAGCCTGGACAATGGAGCAAAAACTCCATCAAAAAAAAAAAAAAAAAGGCAGTAGTTGCCCAGGAAGTAGGGAAGGAGTAGAGAGGAGTGATCCTTCTAGTCAATTTAGAGTCACATATATTTTTTAGAGTAGTAATGATTAATTCCTGAACAGTAATATAATGACACCAACTTTAAAAACGTTTAAACAAAGGTTCAAATTTAAAATAAACGAGACACCCTTTAAAAATATCTCACCTCCAAAAACAAAATTAAAAACTGTTAGATAGCAACTCTGCTTGACAGACATAACCTAGAAAAGCCTGTAGATCCAGTCGTTCTGCCTGTATGAGATAGAAACAGCTCTTTTCTCTACTATTCCACAAGAGCTAATTAAGAGGCTCAGTAAAAGCTGTCCTCTTATATTTACATGCAAAAATCACAGACAAGCTACTACAAATACTAATAATGGCAGCATAAATTCTTTCCATGTCCCCAAGCCCAACCATGGTTTTTTTTTTTTTTTTTTTTTTTTTTTTTTTTTTGGAGACGGAGTCCTACTCTGTTGCCGAGGCTGGAGTGCAGTGGCGTGATCTCGGCTCACTGCACCCTCCGCCTCCCGAGTGCCCACTGGTTCTACTGTCTGCCCAAACCTATGCTGAAGCATCACTGAGTACCCCGAGGAGAGCTCAGTACTTGGGCAAATTTGAAACACATACTTTGGTCAATAAAACAACAGCATGGAGAATAATTATTTAGGTTGGAAACAAAATCAAGATCCCTTTATTATGGCACCAGCCATCTGAAAAATTGGGATTTATCTGAAAAAAATTCACAGATCAAGTTAACAAGGGTTCTGTAAAAGGCCAAATCCTAGTCAGAGAGTCAAAGCAATTCTCAGTGAAGGGAGACAAAAACAGTGCTTTGTTAAGAGGCTAAAGCAGAAACTTCTAGCCTCCTACATAGAGGGAGGCACAGAAAATATTTATATTATGAAATTTTAAATGACCACTAACAGGCAACAAAGAACACAACCACAGCTGGACGCCGTGGCTCACGCCTGTAATCCTAGCACTTTGGGAGGCCGAGGCGGGTGGATCACGAGGTCAGAAGATCGAGACCATCCTGGCTAACACAGTGAAACCCCGTATCTACTAAAATTACAAAAAATTTAGCTGGGCGTGGTGGCGGGCTCCTGTAGTCCCAGCTACTCTGGAGGCTGAGGCAGGAGAATGGTGTGAACCCAGGAGGCGGAGCTTGCAGTGAGCCAGATAGCGCCACTGCATTCCAGCATGGGCGACAGAGCGAGACTCCATCTCAAAACAAAAACAAAAACAGAAAAACACAACCACAAAGAGATATCTTTCACAAAACAGAGAGGTCCTACCCCTCCTACACATTCCTGACCCTCCTGTGCTGAAAACTCTCCCAGTGATACAAAATTCAGCATCACCCAAGGCCCCACTAATGTGTGATTCTCCCAGTTGGCAGCGACTGGTTTCCTCATGGATTTCAGCCCATTCTTCCAGCCAATCACACCTGAAGCCTCTGATAGTCGAAAAATATAGGAAGAACATCACTAGGGCATTAAGTGTGACCAAAACTGACACAATTTCTACAGATTAGTTTTGTGAAAGATATGAGGAGAAATAAGGTATGAGCCGTACTCATTAGATGTTAAGTGCTTTGTGGGAAGATACTGTGGCTCAGACATGTATTTCTCATCATATCCCACACATCACAGACATCTAATCAATATTTATTTATGAATCACATTGGTTAAGCCTCAGACTCCAGATGCCTTAAGGCAAAACAAATATTTGTGCCATATTTTGCTTTTTACACCATCTATAAGCACACCGTAGTGAGTGATCACTTTTCAGACTTAAATTTTAACTACCTCGGCAACTTTTACTAACAGTGACTCACTTTTAAACTTCTTAAGAAAGCTATCCCAATGAGCAAAACATGTGGGTGCTTTGTGATTATGTGTTTGTAACTGGAGCAATTGGTCTATATTACAATCTAGAAACTGACTACTTTGGCAATTTAAACTGTTTTTACTCATGCTTCTCAGATAAAGGAAAAGCTTATTTTTAATAGCATTTTCCAGGATTTACATAGCTAACCCAATATCACAGGAATAAGATCACTGGTGGGCTGAATCTTAGAGATCTAGGAATTCCATTTTGACCCCAGAGTCATGCTGAAAAATAAAGATAGCCATGATGTTGTGAGAGCTGTAAGAAAAATGACAGACATTAAATAGGACTAGAAAATTTCAATTTCTGGCCAGGCGAGATGGCTCACACTTATAATCCCAGCACTTTGGGAGGCCAAGGTGGGAGGAAAGCTTGAGCCCAAGAGCTTGAGACCAGCCTGGACAACACGTGAAGACCCCCCCACACTCGCGTCTCCACAAATATAAAAATAAAAAATTAGCCAGGTGTGGTGGTGCACACCTGTAGTTACAGTTACTCAGAAGGGTGAGGTGGGAGGATCGCTTAAGCCCAGGACGTTGAGGCTGCAGTGAGCTATGACCCCACCACTGCACTCCAGCCTAGGCAACAGAGCAACACTCTATCAAAAGTAGAAAAAAAAAGAAAAAGAAAATTTCAATTTTCATGGTATTGAAAATACTTTGACCCCCCACAAAAAAAAGGAAGGAAGGAAGGAAGGAAGGAAGGAAGGAAGGAAGGGAGGGAGGGAGGGAGGGAGGGAGGAAAGAAGGAAGGAAGGAAGGAAGGAAGGAAGGAAGGAAGGAAGGAAGGAAGGGAAGGAAGGAAATACTTTGACCCAATCCCATCTATTCTTGAACTGGACTTGCGAGTTAAGTTAGGAGGCTGTTTGGTCCACAGCACCCATTGCCCACAATGAGAAAATAAGACAGGCTAAAGAACACCAAGTCAACTCCAGATTTGACTCCCAGACTAACGCTCTTGTACTCTACAGCCCACGAGTGATACCCTTGTTTTTCCTTCAAAAAATATTCACGCCAAGGTACTCTATCACTTTTTATTAACTTAGAAACCTCACAAAATGCAATCAGTAATCCTTCTTTTCTACTTCAGTCCTAGAGTTAGATGAGGTTAATGATATCAGCTACCAAAGAGAAAATATTTTCAGGGCAATTCAAAGCCCCTATTTGATTCTATTAAAAAGACTGTTATTTGTCCCTTGACTTATGAGACTGACCAATTAAAAGAGTTGTTCTGGGCCTAATCTGAGAAAATGCAGTTTTAACAGCAATAATAATAATAATAGCACAGCTATCATTTCTTGGGCATTTACTTAAGGGTCAGTTACTAGTCTGAAAAAACATGTCTTCCTCACAGTAATCCTACTATCATCATCCCCAACGTATAGATGATGGTAAAAGAGAGTAAGGGACTTGTCTAAGATCACACATACCTATGGGCAGAGTGGGATGGGAATCTAGGTCTGATTCTAAAGCAGGGGTTGGAAAACTACAGCCCTTGGTCTGTTTTTGTATGGCCCGAGAGCTAAGAATAGTTTTTATGTTTGTCAAACTTTGTAAAAAGAAAAAAAAATCAAATAAAAAATGCAACAGAGACAGATCTACGTATCCACAAGGTCAACAATCATTACTACCTGGCCTTTTACAGAAAAAAAAAAAAAAAAATTGTTGACCTCTGGTCTAAAGCCTTGTACCTTTAATTACCACATCATACTATGTCCCTCTATAAAAGAAGTATCTGTGATCAGTTCATTACTTTAACTCGATAATACTCATTTGGCATTTAACCAAATTTAAGATGCCATTATTTTCTTTATATGATCTGCCTATAAGTTCCTTGAAGGCAAAGATCTTACACCTCTTTGTATTTTCTGAGCATAATACATAGAAGGTTTATCAATAAATGTTTGTTGAGGATAGTAAATCACACACTGTTATGCAGAAAATTACATAGAAATGTATAGCTTATCGGCCAATTTGGCTTAAGGCGCACTGTAAATGAAATGTAAAATATATGAAATATAAAAACCATCTAATATGTCTAAAAACTAGGAATCTTAGTGAGCAGAGATATTTTACACGCAGGCTCAGAACTGTATTCTCTTACAAAGGAAAAATAAGCCTGAGTTCATGCATTTTCCTGAGACACACAACTACCTTTCCTTGCTACCCTTGAGAGATGCACATTCCAGAAGTCTGGATTTACTGGGGGGCAGGGGTTTGCATGGAGAAATGTCTTTTGTGCCAAAGCTTCATCTACCTATCTGCAAGTCTGAGAGACAAACCTCGACAAGCTCATCGGTTTAAATGTTCCAAATGAAGATAATCTTCACACATGTATTGCACAGAAAGAACTGTTTGTCCGCCCTCATCTCTTCAGCAATACCCGCACAGTCAGACTAATACAGTCGGCAATATGTATCTTCTTTTCCCCTCTTGAGGCCCCAGCACAGCTCAAAACGCCTCTGAGCCCACACTTTGATTTACCCTTCTCGCTTCGTCACCAAAAAACAAATAAATAAACCTCAGAAAGCAGACTGAGACACAAGAACCGAAGCCATTTATTCTACAATCGGTCAATAACCTCATGCCAACAGCAAGTCACCCATACTGCATATGCGTAGTGTTTGTAATTACTGTTTGTCTGAACTGTCCTGATCATCGTATAGTACACTACACTGCTGGAAGGACCTTAACTCTTCCTCGTCCTCACTTTTGTTCGCCTGAATTGGAAGGGTCAACCGTATGTATCCATATCAGATATTAGAGGAATAGTACAATAAATAGGACGTCATTAAAAATGCCCTAAGCCTTTTGTAGCCTATTTCACGTTCGGGTTTTTTTTTTCGGACTCCACAGGAATAAGATCTTCCTTTGCAACCTCGAAAGGACAGGGCGTAGCAGGAGCTAGGTGATGAGTAAAGGTCGACTCTGGCTCCAAAAGAACGCCAGATTCTGGGCAGTAGAGATACTACTGCAGTTTCAATGAACCTTAAACAAACTGACACCCCAGAGAAATGGATCGCAATGGTGTCTCCCCTCCCCCAGGCCCCAGCCCAATTCCAGACACCGCACCCACTCCTTTTCCATCCTCAGCCCCGGGTCCCAAGCTTGGTAGGCAGGGAAAGGGTGGGGGGTGGGAGTGAGAAGGAAAAAGGGGGTGGGGTCGGAAGCGAAAAAGGTGTGGAGAGGCAAAGAAAATGGGGCGCGAGACTTAAGAGGAAAGGGGGTGAGGCAAAGAAACGCGGGGTAGGGGGAAGGCGAGGCAGAAAATGGAAGGAATTGGAAGGGGAGCCGAACGTAGGCCGAGCAGGGCCAGGAGAGGAGGCGAAGCAGCCGGCGGGCAGAGAAAGGGGCAGCGCCAAGGGGCTGACAAGGGTTCGGGCACTTGCCATAAATCATAGCCAGGCCGGTTTCGTGCAGGAAGCGGGCCCGGCGGTGCTTGAAGAGCCAGATCGTGAGAATAGTGAGGGTGAGCAGCAGGATGAAGATGAGCAGGTTGGCGCTGTCCTGCCGGTGGCTTTCCTCGGCTTGCTTCTCGGACACGATCTCCTCGTCCATGGCTCTCGCCTCTCCGCCGCCGCCGTCCGAAGCCCCTGCCCAGTCAAAGACGCCCACTGCGAGGAGCAACCAAAGGGGCCGCATGAGCCTGCGGGCTCGGGGACCGCCGCCGACGCCACGGCGGAGGGGTGCCCGCCGCCAGCCGCGCCGAGCCATGTCTCCCCCCGCCTCCCGCCCCTACCTCACCGGCGGCCGCCCGCGGTCGGACCACTCCCCGAGGGCTCACGGGAAAGGGGCGGGGCCCGGGGGTAGCCGTCGGAGCGCGAGCCGCCGCAGCCGCTCTTAAAGGGGCCGCGGCATCCCAAGCTCGCTCTGCCCGGTTCCTTTGCCCCTCTGTCCCAGGTCACACGCACCCACAGGCGCTGCCGGGGAATGAAAGGCCGTCTAAACTAGCCCACTGCCTTCGGCTAAAGAAACATCGGCTCAGTGTATTCAAGCAGAGGCAGACTGTGCTGTCTACTTTGATCCTATTCTTAGAGCTCTCAGGGGAATCGATCTTTCATAACCCATCTCAATATCGTCCCCCAGTGTCTCTTAACAGGATAAGTCGTCCCCTTGGGAGGAGCCTCAATCTCCATCTCTGTAATTTAAATTTAAATCGGATTCTCCTTGTATTGTCCTCACTGGAAAACACACACACACACACACACACACACACACACACACACACACAGCACTGTAGCAGTTCATAAAACAATCGACTCGAAGGTATGGATTAAGTGTGTGTCTGTGTAGTCGGTTTTCTTTACATGTAAACATCTGATGTAAGTCGTATCTCATAATAGGAATCTGTACACAGAAACTCATCAACCTTACAGCAAAGATTGGATCGGTTTGTGCTTAGATTTTCCAATGCTCATAAACACTTCCTCCCGAAGAAGAAATCTTGGGTAGTGTGATGGATTTCTCCTTCTCCTCTTGCTCCTTTTAACTGCTGTTTTAAAGTAAATGTCCCCAGCTCAGAAGTCACCTTTGACCCCTATCTCTCATCTCTCCTCTTTAGTATTCCTCAGGACAGTATTTTTTTTTTTTTCTATTCTCAGCCTGTCCAACCTCTCTCACCAGAATTTTGACAGTTATCACCTCCATATTGGAGCTTTGTCTTTTGAGAACAGTGACTTCCTATTTTTTCCATATTTCTCAGATGGCTCCTTAGTTTGTGTGGGCTCTCTGTTTTCTCAAGACTTTGATTTCAACATGAATGAGCTACAAGTCTCAAGCCCTGGCCTGCTGCCCTAACTTCAGGCCTCTACCTGTTGGATTCTGAGCATACCCTGTTGAGGCTCCTACCACCCTCAAAACTAAAAATATTTTGAAATGAGCTCATTTGAAATGAGTTCCCCCTACAAGTGCAAATTCCTTCTCAAATTCTTCATACCATCAGTGGTACCACTATCAGTTCAATTCCTATCACTCTGCCTGGAACTCATGATTCTCAAATCTTTCTTTCCATCTCATGGCCATATAACCTCTTTGCTAAAACAAATAATACTCAGGCAACTCCAAGCTGTCCCTGTGTGTATTCACCCTCACTAACCGGCTCTCTAAGCTCTCAGGATGATGAGCTAAACAAAAATAGCACTCAAACATGTCCAATTCCACTTTCTGTCCATCGGGTCAGGAACTGTCCCAGATCAGAGCCAGTGACTATGTGCCCATTCTCTGCTGTTAATACTTGGGTCTGTGTCTTCCCAAGAAACCTCATGGCTGCCTGTTCCCATATACTCTTGATTCCACTCGAACCACACTGTCCTGTTCACACAGGGCTGGGCTTTGTGGAAGCAAGAAACCTAGGTGAGGATCCTTCCCAGTCTCCCCATCATCCCCTCCCCAGAAGACATAGTAAATGAACTTACCTGCTTCTTCACGCCTAACTGCTCATTCCAAGGCTGTTTTGTCCCAGCACAAACCCACTTTTCACTGAGTGCTTGGAACTTGAAGAAAAAAAAAGGAGCCACAGATTGCTACCCTGACCAGAGTCAGCAAATGTGTTCAAGCACCAGACTCTACCTCTGTTTATGTGGCCCCAGCAACTTAGTATGCCCCTCAGCAACCTCTTTGTATTCGAATTCCAGGAGGAATCTTGAAATGGTAATAACTTCTACCGGGCAGCCAATCCCCCTGTGGCATCCACTCCCCCCAGAATGTACTTCTTTCTCCATCTAACACTGCTTTATACTTCTGACGCCTACACCCTGGTTTCTCCTCTTGCTACTGCCCTCCCTTTCCATCTTTGTCATTGTGCTCCCTGGAATGTTCTTCCTTGTAAACATACTACTCAATCCTCTCAGTCACTGCATGGATGGCCCCTCCGTCTCCTCTCATTACCAGAACCCACGTCTCTCCCAGGATATCACACGCTCAGACGCTGTTGCAAATGGAGGTTGTCCATGCTCATTTGGTCACAGCCCCACTGTCCTACACACATAACACACGTATACACAACTCACACCCTGCATCAGGTGACCTGAAGGAGTTGGCACTGTGCTCACTTCCCATTGTTTCATATTATTTCAAACTCATTACCCCTCCACCCTCCACTGAAGCTCTAACACCTTCTCCTTCCCCATGGTTGTCACTTATTGGCTTCCTGGTCACTCCTACACATTCGCTGAGTACTAGGGAATCTGGTTCACAGGCTTCCTCTTTCCTCCCACCCCACTCCCCAGGCCTGACATCATCCTGAGTGACTTCACTGCTCATATAGACAACTCACCCCGAATCCAGCCTTGCTTCCTTTGTCACTGAGAAAGTCAAGGCATTCTGGAAAAATCCTACCCTGCTATCTACTTAAATATCCCAGCAGTGCCCATCCTTTCTTTCTCCCCTCAGCCACAGTGGAAGAGGTGTTTCCTTCTCCCTTAAGAAGCTAATTGGCCAGGCATGGTGGCTTATGCCTATGATCTCAGTACTCTGGGAGGCCAAGGCAGGTGAATCACTTGAGCCCAGGAGTTCAAGACCAGCCTGAGCAACATAGCGAAACCCTGTCTCTACAAAAATCACAGAAATTAGCTGGACATGGTGGCGCGTGCCTGTAGCACCAGCTACTGAGGAGGTTAAGGAAGGAGGAGGGCTTGAGCCCAGGAGACAGAGGTTGTAGTGAGCTGAGATCAGGCCAGCCTGGGTGACAGAGTGAGACCTTGTCTCAAAAAAAAAAAAAAAAAAAAGTGAATTGATCAAACTGTACTCTGCATGTCATCACTTCATCACTTCCTTTCCTTTTCTCCAAAGATCTACTCCAACAATCACCGCCCCCACCCCAACCCACCCTGGCCTCCACTATCTTCAGTGGCTCCTTCTCTATCATTTCTTTCTGCTCTCCATGAACATTTTCAGGTCTCCTCTGAGAAACACCTTTTCATCCACACCCCTCTGGCTACTGCACTATCTCTCCTTTCCTCTTCAGAGATAAGCTTCTCAAAGGAGTTGTCTGCATTCTCTGCACTCCCATCCAGGGAGTGCAGGGATAGTCCAGGGATTATCAAAAATCAGACTACAGTCTGAGGGCCAAATCCAGCCTCCTACCTGTTTTTGTATGTCTTGAAACTAAGAATGTTTTTCACATGTTTTAAGGGCTGGAAAAAAAAGAATTAAAGAATATTTTGTGACATGTGAAAGTGATGTGAAATTCAAATTTCTGTGTTCCTCAATAATGGTTTATCGGACATGGCTATGTCCATTCCTTTACTTATTGTCTATGGCTGCTTTAGCACTACAAGGGCAGAGTTGAGCAGTTGCGAAAGAGACTGTGGACTGCAAAGTCTACATATATAGTATCTGGCCTTTTGCCAGAAAGATATGCTGACTTCTTCTTTAGTCTCTGCCAATTATTCCTCTACACTTTTATAAGAGGGGTGTTTCTGGAACACAAATCCCCTAATACCCCCCGCCTTGCTTTTGGCTATGGCTCCTTAGCCTGGCACCCAATGCTCCACACACCCTGCCTCCAGACTGCCTCTTCATCCTTATATCCTGTCCATATTTCCCAAATATATTTTGCTTCCGCCATTCTGAACTCCTTCTAGTTCCGTGAATGTTTCATGTGGTTTCCTGCCATCTATGTGCCTTTCCATGTGTTCCTTCTGCTTAGATAGTCCTCAACTTTTTCCCTCACCTAACTAAGTTCTACTTGTCTGACAAAAGTCAGATTAAAGATCACCAAATTTTCCAGGATGCCCTCAGGCTGAGTTAGGAGCCTGATATGGTTAGGCTCTGTCTCCCCATCCAAATCTCATGTCGAATTGTCATCCCCACGTGTTGGGGGAGGGACCTGGTGGGAGGCGATTGGATCATGGGGACAATTTCCCCCATGCTGATCTCGTGATAGTGAGTGGTTCTCAGGCTATCTGAGGGTTTAAAAGTATGTGGTGGTTCCTCCCTCGCTCTTTGTTTCCTGTTGCCATAAGAAGACATTCCTTGCTCCCTCTTTGCCTTCCACCATGATCGCAAGTTTTCTGAGATCCCCCTCCCCAAGTCATGCTTCCTGTACAGCCTCCAGAACTGTGAGTCAATTAAACCTCTTTTCTTCATAAATTACCCAGTCCTCACGTAGTTCGTTATAGTAGTGTGAGAATAGACTAATACAGGGCCCCTCTTCAGAAAGGGTTCCATGGCCCCCTGGGAAGATCTGTATCCTAGTAGCTCTCATGATGTATTGTCATGTTTGATTGACAAGTTCGTCATTCAACAGGTCATGAGCATCTTGAGGGCAGGAACTAGGCTTCATTTATTTCCTTACAGACAGCATCTAGCATAAGGCCTAACCAAACCAGAAACTTAATAAAACATATCTGTGCATCAATAAATGTCTCTTAGGCCAAGCATGGTAGCTCACACCTATAATCCCAGCACTTTAGGAGGCTAAGGCAGGAGGATTGTTTAAGGCCAGGAGTTTGAGACCAGCCTGGGCAACATAGTGAGAACTCATCTCTACAAAAATGTTAAAAGTTAGCTAGGTATGGTGGTGTGCACCTGTGGTCCCAATTACTTTGGAAGCTGAGGTGGGAGGATTGCTTGAGCCCAGAAGTTCGAGGTTACGGTGACCTATGATCATGCCACTGCACTCCAGCCTAGTCAACAGAGTGAGACCCCGACTCTAAAAATAATAAATAAATATCTCTTAAATTTAATTAAGTGCCAAAGAAATCTTCATATCTGCAGATAACATTACATTTTTCCAGGTAGAGAGATTCAATTCAAGGATAAACTGAAAAGAGAGCTTCACTCAGTGTAATAGTAGATGACTGAACAGCATAGATAAGTTTAGTCAACACAGTCATTGATTCATTGGAGGTGCTTGATAAACACTGAATTGAATAATTCATGTATTGACGGGAGGCTGAGGCAGGAGAATCACTTGTACCGGGGAGGCCGAGGTTGCAGTGAGCTGAGACTGCACCATTGCACTGCAGCCTGGGCAAGAGAGTGAGACTCCGTCCAAAAAAAAAAAAAAAAAAAAATCACATATTGAGGACAGGCTGAAAAACTGGGTTGATGTCATATTGTGGAAGTTCTCTATGCCACAGAAAATTTTAACTCATTCATTTTCCTGGTCAAAAACTTCCCCAATATTAATTTGGCAACAGAAAAGAGGGTGAATGAAATGTGTAGGCCGGTGCAGTGACTCATGCCTGTAATCCCAGTATTTTGGGTGGCTAAGGTGGGCAGATCACTTGAGGTCAAGAGTTCAAGACCAGCCTGGGCAACATAGTGAAACACCATCTCTACTAAAAATACAAAAATTAGCTGGGCGTGGTGGTGTGCACCTGTAATTCCAGCTACTTGGGAGGCTGAGGTGGGAGAATCACTTGGACCTGGGAGGTGGAGGTTGCAGTGAGCTGAGATCATGCCACTGCACTCCAGCCTGGGCAACAGACCAAGACTCCATTTCAATTAAAAAAAAATGAAATGTGGAAAGATAAGTACTAGGGAGGCCAGTTAGGAGGTTAGAAAGGTCATCTTGCTGAAAAGTAGTGAGGCCTTAACTTAGCAGGTGCAGTAGGAATGCATACGGAAAGTTAGATGCAAAGAGCCAATGCAGAGGTAGGATTAACCTGTCTTGGAATTGATTGGGTGGGTGAGTGGGGAGTGCCTGAAGAAGAAGAACTGAGAGATGACTCCAAAGGTTTGAACCTGCATAACTGAAAAACAGAGGGCTGTCAGTGGCATTAATGTGGGAGTTAGAAAGTAGAGCTCAACTACGGACAGGTTGGATTTAAGGAACTGGTAGGATATACAAGAACAGATGTCAACATAGGCACTTAGAAACTTGGCTCTGCAGTTCAGGAGTAAAGACTGGATCAGCGATGGATTTTTGAGCTATATGCATAATATTGACGCTGTGACAGCGCCAAAGAAGAGAAGGTGTAAAGAGACTTGGACTTGAGGTAGTAGTATAGAAAATGCCTATATTCGTGTGGAACAAAGAATGGGTCACAGATATACCCAGGATGAGGATGCTGAGGTTTTCAGTTTTGTTACTGAAATACCAGGAGTCCCATCTAGGCCCTGTTGCTCGCTGCACAGAAAACCAATCACTGAGACAGTGAGTACTGCCAAGGAAGAAAGCTTTAATTGGGTGCTGCAGCAGAGAAGATGGGAACTCAGTCTCAAATCCATCTCCCTGACTGACTAAAACTAGGGGTTTACAAAGCAGGGAAGAAATGCAATAATGTATACGAAGACAAGAAGTGGGGAGGGGAAAGGAAGCAATCATGATGAATGAGGGGTCTGGCATCTGGTGTGGTGGTATCTGCTGTGGTGGTCTGGTGAATTTCAGTTACTTGATGCTTTTTTTGAGAGGCCTGAAGATCCTTTCCTGAGAAAGGAACTCAGATCAAACAAATGTAAGTTTCAAGTTTTAAGACCAAAGAACAGTCTACAGGACTACTGGATCAGTTTCAGTTTATTTTCTCAATAGACCAACCCAATGTGCTAAAAAAGCAAGTAAGATTTGCAGTGTCATTAACAAGGCGATTTGATTTTTTCTTTTTTCTTTTTTTTTTTTTTTTTTTTTTTTGAGATGGAATCTTGCTCTGGAGTACGGTGGTGCGATCTTGGCTCACTGCAACCTCCGCCTCCCAGGTTCAAGTGATTCTCCTGCCTCAGCCTCCCAAGTAGCTGGGATTACAGGCACGTACCACCACACCTGGCTAATTTTTGTATTTTTAGTAGAGATGGGGTTTCACCATGTTGGCTAGGCTGGTCTTGAACTCCTGACCTCAAGTGATCTGCCCGCCTCAGCCTCCCAAAGTGCTGGGATTACAAGCGTGAGCCACCACGCCCAGCTAGGAAGGCTATTTGAAATGAATAATCATATTAACCTCATACAAGTAACCTAGGATACTTTGTGCAGATGTGGTAATGAAATCCTAAGAGAGATATTAGTAGATCTGGAAATGGTCCGGAGAAGAGCAATTAAAATAGTCAAAGGGGAGAAGCAACTGACGTTTTAGGAAAGACTAAAAAGGAACCTCTTTAGCTTCGAAAAATAGCTAGAAGAGTCAATAGCAACAACAACAATCGCTAACATTTATTTAGTGTTTACTATGTGTAAGACTATTCTAATCACTTTATATGTATCATCTCACTCAATCCTGATAACAACCTAGGCAGGTAAACACTATTATTATCCTCACTTCACAGATGAGAAAACTGGGGCACGGTGAAGTTAAGTAACTTCTCCGATCTCTCAGAGGTAGAAAAGGAAAAGCAAGGATTCAAACCCAATACGATTCCAGAGCATATGCTTTTAACCACTGTAGTATAAATTATCCAGTAAATAAACAAAACTTAAAGATATGAATCATGTAACCACAGTACTGTTTACTAAGATTCAAAACTTAAAATACCAAGGTACCACTTAATGCTTCAAGACAAATACTTTTTTTTATTGTTTGAATGTCTTACAATGAGCTCATACCACTTTGGTAAAGCTGAAAAAAGTAAACAGGATGCGATTTCAATATTGAAAGTACTAGTTTACTCAGCAGGTAGTAAACTTCTAGAATGTGTTACCCAGAGAGGTTGTACAAAATATAAATAGCTCAAAGAAACGTTTAGTGCCTACATCACAAATATCTATAATAGTCAGGAGCATATTCCTAAGGAAAGTGGAATTTTGAACCAGGTAGGAAAGGACAGAGTGTGCCAGAGAGAGGGAGAATCTGCATGGAAAATGGAGACGTGGATAAGTAGTGTGTGAAGATACTTGTGGAGCTGGGTGGCATGTAATAAAGTCAATTAGCTTGAAGACAAGTCTGGGATAGCAGTGCTTTCTCTATTCAGTGAACTAGCCTGGGAAACATGATGAGTCTTCACAAATAACATCTCAGTAGGAAACGCTTTAGAGACCATTATCCCCATCTTTAATAACATCCACATCATTTATCCAAGGTACATATGGAAAATGATTCTTTCTTTGGAAAAACAAACAGCACTTCTGGGGTCACTTAGGAATTTAAATGCACTTTCTCACGAGGTTTGATTTTTGTTCTAAAAGCTCATGAAAATAGTGCTACCACTAGCTGTACCTTGCACCTTTGGGATTAACTGCAATTTAAAGAACCATGTACGAGTGAACCCAAGGTACTTATTTCAGTGATACAGTCCTTGGTAACTGTGGCTATGAATACCTTGGCTTCCCTTCAGGTTGGAATCTACAGAAAAGACAATTAAAATCTCACTCCCTGAACATAATTTAACCATGTATTACTAGAAAACGTGAAATGAGGCTAGTTTCTCTTGCACTCAGTATATGGGTAAAGAGGTAAAAAAGAAGAGAGTGAGAAATGCATCTTAACAGGGCAATAGAGAAAACAAAACTCAACATCTGGACATGGGTGACCTCCCCGAAGACTAGGATAAGGCATTGGTGGTTTATACAAATACCAGATTCATTATTGAATTTCCTTTTCCCTATAACCTCATCTTTTTAAAGGAAAAGAACCATAGCTCAGGTCTTATAAGAAAACTCTTAATCATTTTCTGCTTCAGATAAATTGATATTAAAATGGTTTTTTCTTTTTCTTTTTCCTTTCTTTCTTTTTTTTTTTTTTTGAGGTGGAGTTTCGCTCTTGTTGCCCAGGCTGGAGTGTAATGGCGCGATCTCGGCTCACTGCAACCTCCGCCTTGTGGGTTCAAGTGATTCTCCTGCCTCAGCCTCCTGAGTAGTTGGAATTACAGGCGTCCACCACCACGCCTGGCTAATTTTTTTGTATTTTTAGTAAAGATGGGTTTCACCATGTTGGCCAGGCTGGTCTTGAAGAAGGGGTAATTTTACAGGGGATCTGAAAAGGCTAATTTCAATTTGACCATTATCTTAGCTAAAACAAAGTTGTAAGAGTTTTCTGGTCAACTATCTTTTCTTACTACCTCCCAGGGACAGAGAAGGAAGCACTTTCCTGTCAACTACAGAGAGATTATCTCCTGGTTCTTCCTGATTGTGAAGTTTATAAATAGAAGTACATTTGTAAGGAATGCATTATACCCCACTTGACATCGATCAAGTATTGTGTAAAATTTTGTCTTAGAGGTGAAGAAATTGGAGAGGGCCCAGAAAAGAATACTGACCATGACCAAAGGTTTGGAAAATGAGATCCTGCCCAGAAATTATATAAGTAAAGTTGAGTAAATATGATTCATCTTAGATGTCTTCTTCTTCTACTTTTTTTTTTTTGGTTAGATAAAGCGTCTTGCTCTGTCACTCAGGCTGTAGTGCAGTGGTATAATTACGGCTCACTGCAGCCTTGAACTCCTGGGATCAAGCAATCCTCCTTCCTTAGCTTCCCAAGTAGCTAGGACTACACGCATGTGCTACTATGCCCAGCTAATGAGATGTCTTATTTGTTTTCTCTGGCTTTGAGGAAGCTCAAGCATATCAGAAAATGTTTACAATCAAAAGGTTGTCAAAATGTGAGAGTACATGCAAGTCCATAGGGATTTTTGAGCCCAATTCAAAAGATTGGAAGGACTCTCTGTAGAGATCCTTTCAAATAGGGATACTCTCCCACTTCTTTTCCACAATTCATTCAGTTGTCATTCAACAAGCATTTATTGAATGCTTACCATATGACAGTCAAAGTTTCAGGTACAGAGAAATCTCTGTCCTCTCAGAGCTTACATTCCAGTGGGGAAAGACAGGCAGTAAACAGTAACACAACGAACATAATAAACAGGTAAATTATATAGCATAGTGTTAGAAGGTGATATAAAAGGTAGAACAGAATAAGGGGATCAGGAATAGGAATTTTGCACATTTAAAAGGGGTGATCAGGATTGGAGGCATCTTTGAGCAAAAGCAAATTGATGCAAGTAAAACGTATAATTCTGATTGGGTTAAAGGAAAAGAATGGTGATCATACTTTGTGTTTACCTTGTGATACGCAGTTTACAAAGCTTCGCCACTCAGTCAGGGGTCACTGGAGGAACTGGTGCAGAATTTGGAAAAAAAGGATGAATTCCATTTTGGCCATATTACGTTTGAAGTGCCACAGGAAATAAATGCCTAGCAGGTAGTCAGAAATGCAGCCCTGGAGCTAAAGAGAGATATTTGTGATAGAGATGTCGTTTTGTAATCACTGTAATACCTTTACTGGCTGAAGCGGTGGGAACGAATGGGTGAACTCGCCAGAGGACAGCAGAGTGATGAGGTCAAGGGGAGAAGCTCACTTTTAAATGTCTACATTTTAGGAGATGAAGACAAAGAAAAATGGATAGAGGAGTATACATTTTACCCGGATCAGAGATAGAGACAAGAAGACCGCGTTATTAGCATTTTAAAATTTCCTCTTTCATTCCTTCCTTAATGTAAGCTGGTTCTTTTCATGACAAAACACTCCCCCCAAGCTACACCTCTTTTTGCGCGAATCTTCCTCCAGGACCTTAAAAGGGTCTACTGATCACTTCCCGCGGGCCAAGTGTTTGGGGCTCTAAATCCTGGGATTTTGTCCTTGACACTGCCTCCTCGTTTTAACACCCTTGCCTCCTTCCGCAGTGCCAGTTCCCAGAGAGCTGAAGCACAGGAAAGGCCTACAGAAAACAAAAGGCACAGTTTGAAGAAAACCCAAAACCAACCAACCCACAAAACACAACTGTCCGGGGTCTGTATCCGGCACCTATCGCCTTTCCCCAACGCCCCCCCCCCCCCCCCCC
>NC_045445.1:18582006-18589349 GCF_002776525.5 Piliocolobus tephrosceles
CCCCGCCCGTCTGCCCCACCCCGCCCCCGCCCCCACCGTTCTCTGCGCAGGCCGCCGCCCCTCTGCCCCACCCTATTCTCGCCACTGGCCCCGCCCCCCTCTCGCTGCCCGCGCTTATTTGCCGGCGCCCTTCCTCTTCGCTTCCCCATTGCTCCGGCTTTTGCCTCTTCGTTTACGACTCCGTTGAGCTCCGCCCCTCCCAGAGAGGCCTCCATAGCGCAGGTTCGTGGGTTCTCGCGGACCTTTTTCCGTGTAGCTTTCTCCTTCTTCCCGGCATTCCTGTTTCCGTTTTCTCACGGCCCTCTGCCTTTTCCACCACTGAGACACTTCGCGCTCAGGACTTCAGTGACGTCATCTTTCTGCGGCGCGCGGACACCCGCTGGTGGAAGAAGAAACAGCTCCGCAGCCCTTCGCTTCTTTTGCTGGGCTGCTGCTCCTTCGGCATCATGGCGCCGTCGCTGTGGAAGGGGCTGGTGGGCATCGGTCTCTTTGCCCTAGCCCACGCCGCCTTTTCCGCGGCGCAGCGTAAGTGCCTGGGGCACGGGGACCGCTTCGGTGTGAAACCCTAGGGGCGGTGTGTGGGCGCACTTCTAAGGGACCATCGGACCGAGTGTCCGATTAATGATCCTTTGAGACCTTACAGTTTGGTGTGACTAAGAAAATCAGTGCAGGAGTCCCCAGTGGAAGGTTCGGAGTTTGAATTTGAAGAGAGTGTGGCATCTGAAATTGGAGGAAGGTTGGAAGGAGGTGTCTGGGAGAGGGTTCAGAATAGGAGTCTCCAGGAATCCAGGACAAGTGATGTCAGATCCAGCATGGGGCAGATCAGGCACAGTTGTGAGATTGAGAACTCTGGATGCTCATGATCCCACGACAACCAAGTGGACAACATCTTGGGCACTCTTGGGCTGTCCAGGCAGAGACTGAGTAGTTAAGTGACCGATTGCCTCAGGGAGGCACTGTGGTACAGGAGAAAGAGCACTGGACTGGGAGTCTAAAGGGCTGGTTGTTAAAAACTTGCATTACCGCTACATCTGTATGACCTTGGGCAAAAGATTTGTGCTACACTGCGTTATGAAATTCAATTTTGGGTCGCTGGTTGAAATTGCGCTGTGGTTAGGTGCTAGAGATACAGTGATGCCCTGAGCCAGTTCAAAGTCTAGAGAAAAACAAGTGGATCGAGAAGTAATTACAGTAAAGTGATATGCTAAAAGTATATAAGGATGCATGGAAGCAGGGACAGTCATATTTTGGGGGAACTGGGAGGTTAAGGAGTTAAGGAAAGTATCCTAGATCCTTTCTGCTTACAGTGTGGTCAACAGACCAGCATCATGAGCATCACCTGGCAGGTAGTTAGAAGACGCTGTTCAATCGGAATCTGCGTTTTAACAGAATCAGAATTCTGTTCAATCAGAATCTGGGTTTTAATAAGATCCCCAGGTGATTTGTATGCACATTAGTTTGAGAAACACTGTCCTAGAGGAGATTAGGATACACTGGAGTACTGTGTCATTTTCTACAGTAAGCTTTAACTGTAGAATTTTAAGATTGTAGGGCAAGAAGTGCCCTTGGAGTTTACTGAAGTCCAACCCCTTCATTTTACAGATGAGGAATTTCCTGGTTAAAGGTAGTGTTAGACGCAGACGAGGCTTCATGCAAACTAGCAAGCTAGCTAGGAATTGAACCAGATAGGAATTTAGTCAAAATCGATTTTTGGTATTGGTTTGATGTTTCTTTTACACTTGTCTTTATGACAGACCTATAGGTTAAAACTAAAGAAATGTCTCTAAACATATTCTTTTTTTTTTTTTTTGAGACGGAGTCTTGCTCTGTCGCCGGGGCTGGAGTGCAGTGGCCGGATCTCAGCTCACTGCAAGCTCCGCCTCCCGGGTTTACGCCATTCTCCTGCCTCAGCCTCCCGAGTAACTGGGACTACAGGCGCCTGCCACCTCGCCCGGCTAGTTTTTTTGTATTTTTAGTAGAGACGGGGTTTCACCGTGTTAGCCAGGATGGTCTTGATCTCCTGACCTTGTGATCCGCCCGTCTCAGCCTCCCAAAGTGCTGGGATTACAGGCTTGAGCCACCGCGCCCGGCTAACATATTCTTTTTTAAGAGTCAATACACATGCACTCAAAAACAGTTTATTTAGTCCAAAGTATGTTATTACATAGGGATTGTCCTAGGTTCATCTAGAATTCAGATTTTTGTATTTTATGTTTTGGGTGATGAGAATGCCTTGTGGATTTGCCACTGTGGTGAGACCTCTTTATATATAATGCTCAGGGAGAGAGTAATATATACCTCTAAGACTTAAGTGTGTCATGTCAGACTGTGGCAGCAGATAGCACAATGTGGCGCTGCGGCATGCTCATCTTTGCTGTAATGAACTTTGTTGTAATAGGGCACCAGTCATTTACTGTATCTTGTTTAATCCTCACCTCACATTATTCTCATTTTACCGTTGTGGAAATTCAGGTAATGAAAAAAAATAGATACTGTATTTCTTTGATTCTAAGACACCCCCCATTTTAACACTCTGAACTTGAGATATGTATTATGATCACTGAGGGCTTCTTTAATTAAATGAAATTATAGTAAACTGAAGAGCTGGCATTGATTTAGGCTTACCAGTTTCCAAGTCCTGATCCTTTTCTTTTATCCCTTGCTGTCTCCTGAGGTTAAGGCAGCAGCAACAGAATTATAATTAACTAGTAGAGGCAGAAATTGATTTCATGGAATTCCTGTTCCACCACTGCCCCGGCGTATCCTCTCAGGAGAACCATTTCCATACCAGTATTATTTTGTCCATACTGTGCGGTGTTGGTGCTACTTCAGAGTTGAGATTTTCTGTAGACTTTACTGTTTAAATAATTGTGATTTCTTTGACGAGTTAGTGTAACAGTTTTTAGAAGTTTCTAGTATTTCTATAATAATGAAAGAAGAATTATACTAAGGTATTTCTGCCTCATACTTGCTCACTTGTCACTCTTACCCATTTTATAAGGTGACAAAGCAGGTCATGATGAAAATAAAATAGTTGACTAAGATAGGCTGACTGCCTTAAAAGATAGAAGGATTTGAGGAATCCAGGATTAGCATTACTTTATGTAGCATATAAGTTAGCCACTTCTTTGGTATGTTGATTTGCTTCATTTTAAGAAAGAAAAATGAGCTACAATTTCCTTAATGGTATGCTTCTGGTTTATAGATCGTTCTTATATGCGATTAACAGAAAAAGAAGATGAATCACTGCCAATAGACGTAAGTTGGTCATTTATATTCCATTACATGTATGTTTAAAATTAGCCATATAGCTCATAATAATTTTTTTTTACTGGTTTTTATACTCTTAAAATTTTCCAGACATGAAATAACATCTGATCTCCACTTTTTTTTTTTTTTTTGAGATGGAGTCTCTGTTGCCCAGGCTGGAGTGCAGTGGTGTGATCTTGGCTCACTGCACACTCCACCTCCCAGGTTCACGCCATTTTCCTGCCACAGCCTCCTGAGTAGCTGGGACTACAGGCGCCTGCCACCGTGCCTGGCTGATTTTTTGTATTTTTAGTAGAGACAGGGTTTCACCGTGTTAGCCAGGATAGTCTCGATCTCCTGACCTCGTGATCTGCCCGCTCGGCCTCCCAAAGTGCTGGGATTATAGGCATGAACCACCACGCCCGGCCTCTGATCTCCACTTTGTATCACTCACAAAGCTCAAAGATTTGGAAAGCTTTCTCTCGTTGGTTTCCAGAGCTGTAGTCGAAATAGTCTTTCTAGAAGATGCTCTGTCCATAGTATGGGATGGACTTAAAAAGTTGATTATTTAGCTTTATTTCTTAGAAAAGTTCTTTTTTATGTAAAGGAAATAAAGCCAGCAATACATTGTTTAGGGACATACATAGGTGGTAAAATGAAAGTGTTTTTTTTTTTTTTTTTTTTTTTGAGACAGTGTTTTGCTCTTGTTGCCCAGGCCGGAGTGCAGTGACGTGATCTGGGCTCATTGCAACCTCTGCCTCCCAGGTTCAAGCAATTCTCCTGCCTCAGCCTCCCAAGTAGCTGGGATTACAGGCACCCACCACCATGCCTGGCTAATTTTTTTATATTTTTAGTAGAGACAGGGTTTCTCCATGTTGGCCAGGCTAGTCTTGAACTCCTGACCTCAGGTGATCCACCCACCTCAGCCTCCCAAAGTGCTGGGATTACAGGTGTGAGCCACAGCGCCCGGCCAGGAAAGTGTTTTTTAAACTAAAGTGGTAAGTATTCCAGCATCACTCACAATTTTTATCTTTACTAGACTTGAAATTACACAAGTAGTAAGTTCTTTGTAACAGAGTCAAACAGTAAAAACTAAAACTGACCCTACACAATTATCAGAACACCAACAACAGAAAAACTGACCCCATTCCTTGGCAGTTCCACTTCTACTCCCAACAGTTTGGAGTATAGCAGTAGTTCAGTCTTGTTCCTATACACAAACATTATGTATGTGTAGTTTTTCCTAATCCAAACACGTATTATTTTTTCTTTAAAAAGTTATACATGTGTATATATGCATAGTTTTATAATTAACTTTTTTATTATGTAACAACTTCAATCTTATTTTCATGACAGCTCATATAGATTCTCGTTAAAAGTGCCTGTGACTGCATTGTATAAAACAAGTCTTCTGGCCAGGCATGGTGGCTCACTCCTGTAATCCCAGCACTTTGGGAGACTGAGGCAGGCAGATCACGAGGTGAGGAGATCAAGACTATACTGGCTAACACGGTGAAACCCCGTCTCTACTAAAAACACAAAAAAATAGCTGGGTGTGGTGGTGGGTGCCTGTAATCCCAGATACTCAGGAGACTGAGGCAGGAGTATCATTTGAACCCGGGAGGCGGAGGTTGCAGTGAGCCGAGATCATGCCACTGTACTCCAACCTGGGCGACAGAGTGAGACTCCATCTCAAAAACAAAAACAAAAGCCAAGTGTTCTTGGTAGACTGGTGGTAGGAATGTAAATTGGTATCGTATATGATGTTAGATTTTAATTTAAACAGAAAAATAGATTGTGGCTAATTTTGACTTTGTAATTAAAGATATGATTGATGGGGCTATTAACTCCTATCACCTTTTTTTTTTTTTGTGTGTGGTAGATACACACACACACACACACACATATTTATGTCTATTTTAAAGAACTTTTTTCTATAATCTGAACATGCCCATAATCCCATGTTAAAACATTCCGTGGTTTTGCTTGCTCAACCTCTTTGGAAAGCAGTTGGTATTACCCAATAAAATTGAACGTGTGCATACTCTACACTCAGTGTTTCCATGTGTGAACTGAGAGACATGCATATGAATATTCATGTTGATTGTGAAAGTAACAGGAAACAACCCACATATCCAACAGCAACAGCAGAATGGATAAATTGTGGTATTTTTCATATCATGAAATACAAAGCACAGTGAAAATTGGCCAAGCGCGGGGGCTCATGCGTGTAATCCCAGCACTTTGGGAGGCTGAGACGGGCGGATCACCTGAGGTCAGAGTTTGAAACCAGCCTGGCCAACATGGTGAAACCCTATCTCTACTAAAAATGCAAAAATTGGCCGGGTACAGTGGCGGGCACCTGTAATCCTAGCTACTTGGGGGGGCTGAGGCATGAGAATCGCTTGAACCTGGGAGGCCGAGGTTGCAGTGAGCCGAGATTGCACCACTGCACTACAGCCTGGGTGACAGAGCAAGATTCCATCTCAAAAAAAGAAAAATAAAACACACACACACACAATGACGTAATGTTGAGTGAGGAAAGCTAGACACAAAAGAATACATTTGAGTCCATTCAAATAAAGTTCAGTATGGGCAAAAGTAAGGCATATATGTTTTAGAGATTCATATATATTTAATAGCTGGTAAAATTATCAAGAAAAGCAAGAAACTGAGTAATATACAATTCAGGACAATAGTTAACTTTGAGAGGGAAGGTAAAGGATGTAATCTGAGAGGGACATGTGGGATTTGAAAGGTACTAGGAATGTGGGATTTGAAAGGTACTAGGAATGATCTATTTCTTAAGCTGGGTGGTAGGTACATGTTCTTTTAATTGCTTTATACTGTGTACATATGCTTTCTGTACTCTGTGATATGTAACAATAATACTGGCTGGGCATGGTGGCTCACGCCTGTAATCCCAGCACTTTGGGAAGCCGTGGTGAGCAGATCATCTGAGGTTGGGAGTTCAAGACCAGCCTGACCAACATGGAGAAACCCCGTCTCTACTAAAAATACAAAGTTAGCTAGGCATGGTGGCGCATGCCAGTAATCTACTCAGGAAGCTGAGACAGGAGAATTGCTTGAACCTGGGAGGTGGAGTTTGCAGTGAGCCGAGATAGCGTCATTGCACTCCAGCCTGGATAAGAAGAGGGAAATTCCGTCTCAAAAACAAAAAGCAAAAACCAAAAACAATAATACCTTAAAAATTCTTAGTTGCTCTTGGAAGCAGGTAATATTTGATCATTGAGTTCTAAGTGGCTCAGTACCATTCAGTACTCAATGATTTTGCTTATTTGAATATGTCACTAGATTTATTTATTGAAGCATCAGAGGTATTTTTGCAGCCAAGCCACAGAATTTATAGATTGTATTGCATCTGAATCCCAATCATTTCAAGTGAGCATTGTCTCCCTGATGGTGGCCCTGAGAGGACTACCTGTTAGAGGCGATAAAGAGGTGGAGAGGAAATTGTAAATGTTTATAATAATGTTTGTGTTATTTAGTAATCTCAATCTTTATACTCACAGATAGTGCTTCAGACACTTCTGGCCTTTGCGGTTACCTGTTATGGTATAGTTCATATTGCAGGGGAATTTAAAGACATGGATGCCACTTCAGAACTGAAAAATAAGTAAGTCTTTCTCTTTTCATAGGCATCGCATTTCATAGAGGTTTGCTGTATTCACATAATTTTTAAAAAGTACGTTTTCTGGTACATAAAAGTTGGTTTTGTTTCTACATTTTGATTACGTAGTTTGTATGAATAATGAGGTAAAAACATTGAGGCGGTATTTGATACTTTAAGAAAAATGGAAGATGAATGCCTTATTATTCACAGTAGAATCAAAAAAATATACGTTGCTTAAAATTATTGGTTGGTTGTATGGACAGATGGATGAAAATAGATACATAGAAAAATAATGCCTCAGAATTTTTAACCTTCCTTCCTCCCTTCTTTCCTCCCTTCCTTCCTCCCTTCTTTCCTCCCTTCCTTCCTCCCTTCCTTCCCCCCTTCCTTCCCCCCTCCCTTCCTTCCCCCCTCCCTTCCTTCCCCCCTCCCTTCCTTCCCCCCTCCCTTCCTTCCCCCC
>NC_045445.1:18614349-18653503 GCF_002776525.5 Piliocolobus tephrosceles
CAGTATGCACACGTACCCACAAACTTAAAGTATAAAAAAAAAAAAAAAAAAAAAAGAACCTCCAGTAAATTGTTGAATGGATGGAGGACATCTTTGTCTTGTTTTCAAACTCGGAGAAAACGGATATGTGACTATGAAGTATGGCATTTACTATTTTTTTGAACATATGCTAACCAGAATAGGAAAGTTGCCTTTTTTCTAAGTTAGTGATAGTTTTCATCACGAATGGACTTTAAACATTGACCCATGTATGAAAATAATCATGTGGTGTTTCCGTTTATTTGTTGTTGTTGTTAATATGGTGCATTACATTTATTGATTTTCAAATGTTAAATCAGGGTTGCCTTTCTGCAATATACTCCACCATGGCTGATGTATGTCCTTTTTAAGTACTATTGCATTTCACTTGCTCACGTTTAGTTTGAATTTTTTGTGTCTAAGTTCAGGAGTAATCTTGGCTTGTATTTTGACCTGATCTTGTAGTTTTTCTTTCTTCTAAAGTCCTTGTCAGATGTTGCTATCAGTTTTGTATCAATCTTCTACAATCCTTTTCTTTGTCCTCATTTTTCCTAATAAGGGTTAATACAGATTTGTTTATACATCCATTTGAATATATAAGTATATATACTTATGTATTGAATATATATGATGTATAATATAATGTATAATATATGTAATTTAAAATACAATGTATAATAAGGGTTAATACAGATTGGTTTATACATCTATTTTTCCTAATAAGGGTTAATATAGACTAGTTTATACATCTTCAAATAGGTAATAATATTTTCATCTATTTTTGGTTGATGACAGCTGCTTATTCCACAGGCATTCTGATTGATTTTGTTGTACCATTTTTCTTCTTTTTTTACTTAGTGTACATTAAAATTAGGTTTCTTTTCCTGAGAACAGAGTGTTTGTTGAGACTTGGTAAATCTTGGCTCATGATTAAAAGTGAAATTAATGATTCAAAGTCTTGGTTGTATACACATATGCAAACTGTTTGCCATTTTGTGATTGTTAGATTTTTGTCTTGAATGGGATATGTTCATTGATGTTTTTCAGGAAACAATGACCGATAAAACAGAGAAGGTGGCTGTAGATCCTGAAACCGTGTTTAAACGTCCCAGGGAATGTGACAGCCCTTCATATCAGAAAAGGCAGAAGATGGCCCTGTTGGCAAGGAAACAAGGAGCAGGAGACAGCCTTACTGCAGGCTCTGCCATGTCCAAAGGAAAGAGTAAGTAAGCCTGTCCTCACCTCCTCTTCATGCTGTATTCAGTGCAGTCGGCCTCCTGCCTCATCCCCTCCAGAGAAACTGTCCTTGTCAAGGTCAATCGTTTCAGCTGACATTGCCATTAAATTCTCAGCAACATTTGACAGTTGTTCACTCGCTTCTTCATGAAAACCTTGTAGCATTTCCATTTTCCACAATTTTTTTTAAAATTTCTTGTCCGTATTCGTGAATCCCTAACATTTTTTTCTTAAGATGGAGTTTCGTTCTTCTCGGACAAGCTGGAATCCAGTGACATGATCTCGGCTCACTGAAACCTCAGTCTCCTGGGTTCAAGTGATTCTCCTGCTGCAGCCTCCCGAGTAGCTGGGATTACAAGTACCAGCCACCACACCCAGCTAATTTTTGTAATTTTAGTAGAGATGGAGTTTTGCCATATCAGCCAGGCTGGTCTTGAACTCCTCACCTCAGGTGATCTACCCACCTCAGCCTCCCAAAGTGCTGGGATTACAGGCACGAGCCACTGCACCCGACCACTGTCATTCTTCTTTTTCTGTCTTTCTTTTTCTTCTCTTCTCTAAATACTGTAAAAAATTTCTGAACCCCAGCATCTCTCTCTTTCCTTCTGTTTCAGTCTGCCATGATCAATCACTGAGCTCCTGTGATACCTCCACATTTCCCATTATTGTCCCCATCGAACACATACGCTCCCACCCGGCAGCCAGGTCATCGTGTTGGCGTGTAAATCACATCATGCCATGTCACTCCTGAAAACCCATCCTCCACTCTCCTTAGCACTCAGAACCGACTGTGAACCAGCTTTGGTCTGCGAGGTTCTGGATGGCCTGGCCTCCGTCACCCTCTCCTCACAGGCCCCATCCATCTCCTGACTCTGTCTGCTTCTGTCCTTCACCCCGTGGTGCCTGATCCATCCCCACTCCAGCCCATACCCTTGGCCTCACAGCAACCTGGAACTCCCCCTCTGCCTCTGTGCAGGCAGCTCTGCTTCTTCCTTCAAGCCCTGCCCAAGGGTACCTCCACAGAAGGCTCTGCCCAACCAGCGGCAACTCCTGGGGCTCCCTCTGCTGCTGTTACCCACAGGCCTGTGGACTGCTTCCCTACCACCAGCCCAACGCTGTTTGTTTCATTTGCTTATTGTGCATGTACTGTCTGACTGCCCCACATGAGAATGTGAGCTCCACAAGGGCAGGGAACGTTGCTCTCTGGGCTGTTTACTGCTGATCCCCAGCTACTGGCATGCTGCCTGCCACAGACGATGAATAAATGAGAGGTGTCAGACCTGAAGTGAAAAGAAAGTCACTTTTCTGAGACAGAAAGGAAGGATGAGGAAAATCATACACTAAAAGGGATTTTTTGGTGATGGAGTGCGTATAGAACTTTCAGCAGTAATGGCCACCTCTATTTTCTCAGAATATATTTGACATAGAGAGGAGGCTGCTTGAGGTGTATCCAAGCTGTCTGGCTTCCAGCTCAGTAAAGCCTGGTGGTTTGTAAGTGAATTTGGGAAATCGTGATATCAAGTGAGACCTGCTGCTTTCAACTTGTAAAGCATAACAAACTGAAACTATCCCATGAATACCAGGGATCTGTGAATGTTGCTTTAGAGTTGTACTGTCTTACTTGGTTTCCATATCTACTCATAGGGCCAGAAAATAAGAGGTGGTTTTATTGTATTATGTGTCCTGGCCTCAGTTCATCAGGTCTGAGATTTCCCCCGGTATATCCTCCCATTTATGAAAGAAATAATTCCCTAGAAACTGAGGAGCACATAGATGTACCCAGAGGGGTGATGAAACACACATTTCTCACAGCTCAGCTTCTCAGTTTGGTTTCCAGATCTGTCATTCATGATATCTATGTGGAGGGGAAAGAAAATGGTCAAACACCAACTGATGGCTTTTCGTCAAAATCTGTTTCACTAGAGCTTAAGACAGGAGATGGTATTCCACCCATCCAATTGGATTCTCAGATTGATGACTTCACTGGTTTCAGCAAAGATAAGCTGATGCAGGAACCTGGTAGCAATGCACCTGTGGGAGGAATTGTTACCAGCAATTTCTCTGGAGATGACCTAAAATGCAGAGAAATATTCCCTTTTCCCAAAAGCCAAGAAGAAATTAATGCTGATATAAAACATCAAATAGTGAAGGAAATCCGAAGCATTGGACGAAGTAAGTAGTATAAGAATATCTGTTTCATAAAACTATAGGAAGTCTCTCTTTCTATGATTCAGAAGATATTGATGTTACCTGTTGAGGCTCATTCTTTGCCAGAGTTGAGTTTGCCCATAGTTTATGGTGGTTCCTCTTTTCTTTGACTAAAGCATAGTACACATTTTGCTTTTCTTTTCTTACTTGGTTATGGTTAAAAGAGTTCCATTCGTACGTATGTGCAGGTGTCTTTTTTATTATTTAGTTTTTGTATGTGCGGGTATCTTGATTTAAGCATTTAAAACATTTTAGCCTATGAAGCATGATTGCTGAGGTATAGATTCACTTCTATTCTTCTTTATATTTGATAATACTGAAGGTTTTTTTTTTTAAACATCTTCAGAATACGAAAGGATCTTCAAATTGCTTAAAGGAGTGCAAGGACCTATAGAAGTCAAGAAACTAGTTTTTGAATCCATCATCAGGGAAGCAGCAAGGTGGGTAGAAATAGGAACTGTCCAATTTCTTTAAGCACTTGGACTCAATAGAGTACTGGGGGTGAGCGTGGGGGAACAGCCCCTGCCTTGAGTTTCTCAGTTATGCCTGTCTCCACAGTTACTTAGGCTAATGTTATCTGAATCTAACTCGTTCTTCGAAGACTATGGAGACTTCCATTCTCACCATAGTCTGAGGTGCGCATTGTCCCTCGATTGACACTCTTTGTATTTGCTAGACTACTTCTTTTTTAAAAATGTTTGTACGGACATAGCAGATGCATATATTTCTGGGGTATATGAGATATTGTGATACAGACAACAATGTGTAATAATTACATCAAGGTAAATGGGGTATCTATCACCTCAAGCTTTTATCCTTTGTGTTACAGACAGTCCAATTATACTCTTCATTATTTTTAAATGTACAAATAAATTATTACTGACAATAGTCACCCTGTTGGGCTATGAAATACTACATTGTATTTATTCTATTTTTCTACCTATTAATCATCCCCACTTCCCACACGCTCCACCCCCACTAACTTTCCCAGCCTCTGGTAACCGTCATTCTACTCTCTATCTCCATTAGTTCAGTTGTTTTACATTTTTGCTCCCACAAATAATTGAGAAAGTGCAAAGTTTGTCTTTCTGTGCCTGGCTTATTTCACTTAACATAATGACCTTTGATTCCATCCGTATTGTTGCAAATGACTGAATCTCATTCTTTTTTATGTCTGAACAATACTCTATTGTGTATATGTACCATATTTTTTTATCCATTCATCTGTTAGTGGACACTTAGGTTGCTTCCGAATCTTGGCTACTGTGAATGGTGCTGCAACAAACATGGGAGTGCAGATATCTTTTCGGTACCCTGACTTCCTTTCTCTTGGGCATATACCAAACAGTGGGATTGCTGGACCATATGATAGCTCCATTTTTAGTTTTTCGAGGAACCTCCATACTGTTCTTCGTGGTTATTGTAGTAATTTTTATTCCCACCAACAGTATATGAAGGTTCCCTTTTCTCCACACCCTCGCCATCATTTGTTATTGCCAGCTAGACTACCTCTTACCATGCAGGTGAATTTCTATTTCCATGCTGACTGTAACTTCATCTTTCTATCCTTCACAGTGCTTCCTACAGCATAGGTTCTTTGGCTATCTTTTAGTTAATGGCATGTCTCTGTCTTTTCAGATGTATGAGCCGAGACTTCGTTCAGCTCCTTGAGAAGAAACTGGAGCACATGATTTGGGAGTACTTGTCCATGGAGGATTATGGCAACCCAAATGCATAATCTCATTAATGATTGAGGAGAGAAAAGGATCAGATTGCTGTTTTTTACAATGGAGCAGGATATTGCTGAAGTCTCCTGGCATATGTTACTGAATCAAATGGCCTTCCAGAGGCTAAGAAATTTCTGTTAGTAAAAGTTGTTCTTTTTCCCTAAGCATTTCATTTGAAAGAATAACTTGTTTTTTGGTTGCTTTTTATTCCCACCTATGCTGGTAGATATTATTAACCCATTAGGTAAATACTATTACAGTCATGGTTTCTGCAGCAGCTCACATTGTTGAAGCTGGTATTTGTAACTGCCTTCTTTCACTACCCATTTCACATTCTCTTTGCCCTAAGATAGCATGTCAGTTGGTTCATGGAGCTTGGCCTGGCAGGATGGCTCAAACCTTCATTATAGAAGAGTCTGAACCATTAGATGTCCTGCCTGAATGGGGTTGCTGTGATTTTCCGTTAACTCTAATCACAAAACACGGGAGGACTAAGAAGCTCTCTAGACATATCCGACTTACTTTTCCTTAGCCCCTGGTGTAGTAGGAAACTGATCTCCTTTTTTTTCTCAGTTTCCATCACCCAAGCCAGTAGCAGAATCCCTACTTTGTCTCTTGGTTGAGAGGAGTGAAGAGTTCAAAGTTGTCAGCTGTCAGACACAATTTTCATTTCAATGGAATCATTTTGATTCCCCCGTTGAAAAAATTTCTCAATTTGTAACTAAGACCTCTAGCCCAGCAAAGCCAAAAGTTTGCTTCTTGAAAGCAAAGTTTGCTTCTTGAGCACAAAAAGAAAAAGTTTGCTACTAGATACCCAGGAGTAATAGTGAGAGGAGGCCCGCATCTTACCTCTTTCATTCTTGAAGACATAGATGTGGCTATGGGGGAAATAGTTCCATATACTTGATGCTGGGATCCAGCATTGCCACCTCTGAGATTGTCAGCCAAGCCCCTCAAGGCACTGCCACAAAGCTAGAACTACGACTCAGGCTTTAAAGATCACTCCACTGTTCTATTGAGCCAGCCACTTCAGGATGTTGAGGAACATCACAAGACTAGTGAAATCCATTAGCATGAGCCCATTCCCATACTTCATTTCCTGTAAAGTGAGTTTCACATTTAAAACTGGTGCAGTGTGGCTGTTTCCGGTTCCAAGATGGCCGAATAGGGAAAGCTGCAGTCCATAGCTCCCAGTGTGAGTGATTCAGAAGATGGGTGATTTCTGCATTTTTAACTGAAGAACCAGGTTCATCTCACTGGGGCTTGTTGGACAGTGACTGCAGTCCATGGAGTGTGAGCTGAAGCAGGGCAGGGCATCGCCTCACCAGGGAATTGCATGGGTCCAGGGAATTCCCTTTCCTAGCCAAGGGAATCCATGACAGATGGTTCCTGGAAAATTGGGACACTCCCACCCTAATACTGCGCTTTTCCAACAGTCTTAGCAAATAGCACACCAGGAGGTTATATCCCATGCCTGGCTCAGAGGGTCCCATTCCCACAGAGCCTTGCTTACCACTAGCACAGCAGTCTGAGATCGAGCTGCAAGGCGGCAGCGAGGCTGGGGGAGGGGCTTCCACCATTGCCGAGGCTTGAGTAGGTAAACAAAGCGGCCGGGTGGAGGCTTGAGTAGGTTAACAAAGCTCAAACTGGGTGGAGCTTAAGGAGGCTGCAGCTCAATGAGGCCTGCCTGCCTCTGTAGACTCCACCTCTGGGGGCAGGGCATAGCTGAACAAAAGGCAGCAGAAACTTATGCAGACTTAAACATCCCTGTCTGACAGCTTTGAAGAGAGTAGTAGTTCTCCCAGCATGGAGTTTGAGATCTGAGAACGGACAGACTGCCTCCTTAGTGGGTCCCTGACCCTCAAGTAGCCTAACTGGGAGACACCTCCCAGTAGGGGCCGACTGACACCTCATACAGCCAGGTGCCCCTCTGAGAGGAAGCTTCCAGAGGAAGGATGAGGCAGCAACATTTGCCGTTCTGCAACAGATGCTGTTCTGCAGCCTCTACTGGTGATAGCCAGGCAAACAAGGTCTGGAGTGGACCCCCAGCAAACTCCAAGAGACCTGCAGCTCAGGGTCCTGACTGTTAGAAGGAAAACTAACAAACACAAAGGACATCCACACCAAAACCCCATCTGTATGTCACCATCATTAAAGACCAAAAGTAGATAAAACCACAAAGATGGGGAGAACCAGAGCAGAAAAGCTGAAAATTCTAATCAGAGTGCCTCTTCTTCTCCAAGGGAATGCAACTCCTTGTCAGCAATGGAACAAAGCTGGATGGAGAATGACTTTGACAAGTTGAGAGAAGAGGACTTCAGACGATCTGTAATAATAAACTTCTCCGAGCTAAAGGAGGAAGTTCAAACCCATCGCAAAGAAGCTAAAAACCTTGAAAAAAGATTAGACGAATGGCTAACTAGAAGAAACAGTGTAAAGAAGACCTTAAATGACCTGATGGAGCTGAAAACCATGGCACGAGAACTACGTAATGCATGCACAAGCTTCAGTAGTCAATTCGATCAAGTGGAAGAAAGGGTATCAGTGATAGAAGATCCAATGAACGAAATGGAGCGAGAAGAGAAGTTTAGAGGAAAAAGAGCAAAAATAAATGAACAAAGCCACCAAGAAATAGGGGACTATGTGAAAAGACCAAATCTACATCTGATTGGTGTACCTGAAAATGATGGAGAGAATGGAACCAAGTTGGGAAACACTCTTCAGGAGAGTATCCAGGGGAACTTCCCCAACCCAGCAAGACAGGCCAACATTCAAATTCAGGAAATACAGAGAACACCGCAAAGATACTCCTCGAGAAGGGCAACTCCAAGACATGTAATTGTCAGATTCACCAAAGTTGAAATGAAGGAAAAAATACTAAGGGCAGCCAGAGAGAAAGGTTGGGTTACACACAAAGGGAAGACCATCAGACTAACAGCGGATCTCTCAGCAGAAATTCTATAAGCCAGAAGAGACTGGGGGCCAATATTCAACATTCTTAAAGAAAATAATTTTCAACCCAGAATTTCATATCCAGCCAAACTAAGCTTCATAAGTGAAGGAGAAATAAAATCCTCTACAGACAAGTAAATGCTGAGAGATTTTGTCACCACCAGGCCTGCCCTACAAGAGCTCCTGAAGGAAGCGGTAAACGTGGAAAAGAACAACCGGTACCAGCCACTGGAAAAACATGCCAAATTGTAAAGACCATTGATGCTAGGAAGAAACTGCATCAACTAACAAGCAAAATAATCAGCTAACATCATAAAGATAGGATCAAATTCATGCATAAAAATATTAACCTTAAATGTAAATGGGCTAAATGCTCCAATTAAAAGACACAGACTGGCAAACTGGATAAAGAGTCAAGACCCATCAGTGTGCGGTATCCAGGAGACCCATCTCATGTGCAGATGCACACGTAGACTCAAAATAAAGGGATGGAGGAAGATCTACCAAGCAAATGGAAAACAAAGAAACAAAAAAAGCAGGGGTTGCAATCCTAGTCTCTGACAAAACAGACTTTAAACCCACAAAGATCAAAAGAGACAACAGAGGCCATTACGTAATGGTAAGGAGATCAATTCAACAAGAAGAGCTAACTATCCTAAATACATATGCACCCAATACAGGAGCACCCAGATTCATAAAGCAAGTCCTTAGAGACCAACAAAGAGACTTA
Organism: Piliocolobus tephrosceles; assembly: GCF_002776525.5. Classification (NCBI taxonomy): domain Eukaryota; kingdom Metazoa; phylum Chordata; class Mammalia; order Primates; family Cercopithecidae; genus Piliocolobus; species Piliocolobus tephrosceles. Next base: position 18,623,221 of record NC_045445.1, read on the forward strand.
GACTCCCACACAATAATAATGGGAGACTTTAACATCCCACTGTCAACATTAGACAGATCAACGAGACAGAAAATTAACAAGAATATCCAGGAATTGAACTCAGCTCTGCACCAAGTGGACCTAATAGACATCTATAGAACTCTCCACCCCAAGTCAACAGAGTATACATTCTTCTCAGCACCACCTCGTACTTATTCCAAAATTGACCACATAGTTGGAAGTAAAACAATCCTCAGCAAATGTAAAAGAACAGAAATCATAACAAACTGTTTCTCAGACCACAGTGCAATCAAACTAGAACTCAGGATTAAGAAACTCCCTCAAAACCACTCAACTATATGGAAACTGAACAACCAACTCCTGAATGACTACTGGGTACATAACACAATGAAGGCAGAAATAAAGATGTTCTTTGAAACCAATGAGAACAAAGACACAACATACCAGAATCTCTGGGACTTATTCAAAGCAGTGGTGTCCAGGGAAATTTGTAGCACTAAGTGCCCACAAGAGAAAGCAGGAAAGATATAAAATTGACACCCTAACATCACAATTAAGAGAACTAGAGAAGCAAGAGCAAACACATTCAAAAGCTAGCAGAAGGCAAGAAATAACTAAGATCAGAGCAGAACTGAAGGAGATAGAGACACAAAAAAACCCTTAAAAAATTCAATGAATCCAGGAGCTGAGTTTTTGAAAAAATCAACAAAATTGATAGACTGCTAGCAAGACTAATAAAGAAGAAAAGAGAGAATAATCAAATAGACACAACAAAAAGTGATAAAGAGGATATTACCACTGATCCCATAGAAATACAAACTACCATCAGAGAATACTATAAACACATCTATGCAAATAAACTAGAAAACCTAGAAGAAATGGAAAAATTCCTGGACACATACACCCTCCCAAGACTAAACCAGGAAGAATTTGAATCCCCGAATAGACCAATAATAGGTTCTGAAATTGAGGCAATAATTAATAGCCTACCAAACAAACAAAGTCCACGACCAGATGGATTCACAGCCGAATTCTACCAGAGGTACAAAGATGAACTGGTACCATTCCTTCTGAAACTATTCCAATCAGTAGAAAAAGAGGGAATCCTCCCTAATTCATTTTATGAGGCCAGCGTGATCCTCAATAAAATACTGGCAAACCAAATCCAGCAGCACATCAAAAAGCTTATCCACCGCGATCAAGTTGGCTTCATCCCTGGGATGCAAGGCTGGTTCAACATATGCAAAGCAATAAATGTAATCCATCATATAAACAGAACCAAAGGCAAAAACCACATGATTATCTCAATAGATGCAGAAAAGGCCTTTGACAGAATTCAACAGCCCTTCAAGCTAAAAGTTCTCAATAAACTAGATATTGATGGGACGTATCTCAAAACGACAAGAGCTATTTATGACAAACCCACAGCCAATGTCATACTGAATGGGCAAAAACTGGAAGCATTCCCTTTGAAAACTGGCCCAAGACAGGGATGCCTTCTCTCACCACTCCTATTCAGCATTGTGTTGGAAGTCCTGGCCAGGGCAATCAGGCAAGAGAAAGAAATAAAAGGTATTCAATTAGGAAAGGAGGAAGTCAAATTGTCGCTGTTTGCAGATGACATGATTGTATATTTAGAAAACTCCATCGTCTCAGCCCAAAAAGTCCTTAAGCTGATAAGCAACTTCAGCAAAGTCTCAGGATACAAAATCAGTGTGCAAAAATCACAACCATTCCTATACACCAATAACAGGCAAACAGAGAGCCAAATCATGAGTGAACTCCCATTCACAATTGCTTCAAAGATAACAAAATACCTAGGAATCCAACTTACAAGGGATGTGAAGGACCTCTTCAAGGAAAACTACAAACCACTGCTCAGTGAAATACAAGAGGACACAAACAAATGGAGGAACATTCCATGCTCATGGATAGGAAGAATCAGTCTCATGAAAATGGCCATACTACCCAAGTTAATTTATAGATTCAATGCCATCCCCATCAAGCTACCAATGACTTTCTTCACAGAATTGGAGAAAACTACTTTAAAGTTCATATGGAAGCAAAAAGAGCCCGCATTGCCAAGACAATCCTAAAGAAAAAGAACAAAGCTGTAGGCATCATGCTACCTGACTTCAAACTATACTACAAGCCTACAGTAACCAAAACACCATGGTACTGGTACCAGGACAGTGATATAGACCAATGGAACAGAATAGAGCCCTCAGAAATAATACCACACATCTACAAACATCTGATCTTTGACAAACCTGACAAAAACAAGAAATGGGGAAAGGATTCCCTGTTTAATAAATGGTGCTGGGGAAACTGGCTAGCCATATGTAGAAAGCTGGAACTGGATCCCTTCCTTTTACACTTTATACAAAAACTAATTCAAGGTGGATTAAAGATTTAAATGTTAGACCTAAAATCATAAAAACCCTAGAAGAAAACCTAGGCAATACCATTCAGGCCATAGGCATGGGCAAGGACTTCATGACTAAAGCACCAAAAGCAATGGCAACAAAAGCCAAAATAGACAAATGGGATCTAATTAAATTAAGGGGTTCTGCACAGCAAAAGAAACTACTGTCAGAGTGAACAGGCAACCTACAGAATGGGAGAAAGTTTTTACAATCTACCCATCTGACAAAGGGCTAATATCCAGAATGTACAAAGAACTTAAACAAATTTATGAGAAAAAATCATAACAACCCCATCAAAAAGTGGGCAAAGGATATGAGGAGACACTTCTCAAAAGAATACATTTATGCAGCCAACAGACACATGAAAAAATACTCGACATCACTGGCCATCAGAGAAATGCAAATCAAAACCACAATGAGATACCATCTCACACCAGTTAGAATGGCGATCATTAAAAAGTCAGGAAACAGCAAGTGATGGAGAGGATGTGGAGAAATAGAAACACTTTTACACTGTTGTTGGGACTGTAAACTAGTTCAACCATTGTGGAAGACAATGTGGCGATTCCTCAAGGATCTAGAACTAGAAATATCATTTGACCCAGTCATCCCATTACTGGCTATATACCCAAAGGATTATAAATCATGCTGCTATAAAGACACATGCACACGTATGTTTATTGCGGCACTATTCACAATAGGAAAGACTTGGAACCAACCCAAATGTCCATCAATGATAGACTGGATTAAGAAAATGTGGCACATATACACCATGGAATACTATGCAGCCATGAAAAAGGATGAGTTCATGTCCTTTGTAGGGACATGGATGAAGCTGGAAACCATCATTCTGAGCAAACTATCGAAAGGACAGAAAACCAAACACCGCATGTTCTCGCTCATAGGTGGGAACTGAACAATGAGAACACTTGGACACAGGGTGGGGAACATCACACACTGGGGCCTGTCGTGGGGTGGGGGGATGGGGGAGGAATAGCATTAGAAGATATACCTAATGTAAATGATGACTTAATGGGTACAGCACACCAACATGGCACATGTGTACATATGTAACAAACCTGCAGGTTGTGCACATGTACCATAGAACTTAAAGTATTAAAAACAAAAACAAAAACTGGTGCAGTGTGGGATACCACGATGGTGGATGCAGGCTTTCCTAATAACGCAGTATTGGTTTCCTTGAAGTACCGCGGGTGGGAATGAAAATCCATATGCAGAATAAGTGTCTATTTGTGCAAGATCAAAGTGATGCCCCTTCAATTGTGGAAGCAGACCCAAGTAATCACAGTGCTACCTGGAACCTGACTGATCACTCTGGGACACGGTGCCATACTGGGGACTCAGTGTTGGTCTCTGCTGCTGGCAGATTGAATAGTGAGCAGTGGCTGTAGTGAGATGGACCTGGTAAGTGAAAGTTCATGTTGCCAAACCCATGAATAATCTTTATGTCAGCCGCCATAATCAATATGTACCATTACCGCTTAGAAGATAGAGGGGTGCACCTAAGGAGGTATGGAGGTGGCTCAAGTAGCTTAGAGTGGCCTCAGCCAAGACCGCAAGTATACGGCTACCTTAGTTCTACAACTTTAAGAAGTTAGACCTGCCTGTAACCCAAATGAGCTTGAAAACGGTTTCTCTCTGAGTCCTCAGTTAGTAAGCAGCCTGGTTGATACCTGAACTTTGATTTTGTGACATCCTAAACAGAGAAAACAATCCAGGCTGCATGGATTTCTGATCTACAGAACTGCTTATATATTTTGTTGTTTTAAGCTGCTAAATTGGGGATAATTTGTTTTGTAGCATTAACAAATTAATACATGTGGTGCCTGTGTATTCTGAAGTAACAAATGAAAATCAGGCGTGATTTTTTTGTTTTCTAGTCAACTGGTCACAGGGAACTCCACATGAGACCACAGATGCAGGATCAGAGAAGTTTCTCTTTTTCTGGGCCCAAATCCATGCTAGCAGGGTTTCAGGCACTTGTCAATGGGTCACGGTACTGCACAACATTGAGTTATATGTGAAAACAAGCATCTATTACACAATTCGTTTCTGTGTTCCTTATTTAGTGGTAAGAAAGGCACGATGTAGGAACCTGCTGTTCACCTTATAAACACCATCTTGACATGCCAGACTACTAGATCATTATACATTTCACTCAGTCAGAAGGCCCCTGATTTTGTGTGAGAATTATTTCTCACATAATGTCTTGCAAGTGTGTTACTAATTCGTCTGGATTAGTTGCTACCTCCTACTCAGTCAGCATAGTGTCATCAGTGCAAAGAATGGTGTCACATCTGGTATAAGGGATCGGTGGTCAAGGTCCCTTAAGAACTCGCTTAGGATGTAAGCCTAGAGAGTTGATATAAGCTTGAAATAGGAGGTGATAGTACATTGCTGATCTTTCCAGCCGAACCCAAACTCATTTGTGATAATTACTGAAAGAGAAAATAAAATTCACCTAATTGATATTCTCTGTCAGGTTCCCAGGGATGTCACAGTTACTAAAGCAACAAAACCACCTGTAGCACAGCAGCTGCAGTACCTCCTGGGTCCAAGCAATTCTCCTGCCTCAACCTCCTGAGCAGCTGGGACTGTAGTTGTGCACCATCACACCTGCTAATTGTTTGTATTTTTTAGTAGAGACAGGGATTCACCATGTTGGCCAGGCTGGTCTTGAACTCCTGACCTCAAGTGATCCACCTGCCTCAGCTTCCCAAAGTGCTGGGATTATAGGCGTGAACCACTGTGCCTGGCCACAAATCCATGTATTTCTGCACAGGAGGAATAGTTCAGTTGAAAGGGATGGCTGAAGAATCACCAGCCTGTGTCCTTCAACTGCTTGCTGTTACCACCAGTTACTGCAGTCCCTCCAGGAAAGTAGTGTTGCTTGTGAATTATGATTTTTATAATTAGGGCAGTTCTAGTGGCTTCAACTTGGCCTCTCCATCCATAGCATCCCTCACTCCACAGGTCAGAGAACCAATATGGGGATTCTGCCACTCGCTGTGTATGTTCCCAACTATGCATTCTGAAACTGGGAAACAACCAGAGGGTGGATTCATGGACCAACTTAGTCCACTATACATTGAACCTGATGGAAAACCACGTGGATTCGCTGATGTAAAACCACATGATTACCAGAACAGCTCTTATTAGAAGAGCATAGAGACATTTTGGATATCCTGGAATTAGTACCAGTTCAGAGCCTTTATCAAATAATCCCTGAGAATTCTGATTACTTTTCCACCATGCACTGCCACAGTAAGAACTGGGCACAGATCTGTTGAGGAAGGTCGGGACAATGATTAACAGCATAGTTATCAGGCAGTGCAGCATCATCTTTCCCGAAGGGCAAGCCTGCAGTAATGTCTGACTAAAGAAGAGAACCACCGCAAACTCCTCACAGATTTCTGGGCTCCCCATACAAAGTAATTTCTTGCAGCCTTGGTGAAAGTCACGTCCTCTGGACCTACCAGCGTGGCTGAGCAGTTCTTCCATGATAAATTCACTCTAACATTCCAGTGTCCTTAAGCCTTTGGAGTATACAAAGGAAGTCCTTGAATTTCTCCTTAATTAAGGATAGTCAACATTTGCTTCCTTATTTTAGTCAACCAACCAAGCAAACTGCTAGAGCCATCCTTATCCTCTCAAAGAAAAACACTGAATCGAGAGCCTTGGTTTGATGAATCTATATTGGTAAATTTGGTGTGTATCAAATTTATTTTTTTCTACCTTCATACCCCACCCTCAAGGAGCATTTTCACACAAAGTCCCTAGGTTTCTGCCTATTAGCATTGGAAAAAAAATCAGTAGTTGTTCTAGTAAATTCTACCCCTACTAAAGGGTCGCGCTAGGTACCCTCTAATTTGGGGCTGGTAGAAACTTGAGTCTTACAGGGTTTCAAAGGAAATAAAGGTGGTAGGTGCAGTTTCTCAGGAGGATCAGCAGTGTCCTGCAAGGCCACTACCTCAGATGAGACTATTGCAAGTTCTTCAGGCAGAGGAGAAATAAACTCCTCAGGCGGGAGTGAAGGTGTTTTGTTCTGTTTTGTTTTGTTTTTTACTTTTTTACACCTTTTTTAGGTGTCTGAAAGACATATCTCACAGAATTTAGGGGTTCAAGATACCCAGCTTCATCAAAGTCTGCATATATGTCACATTAAAATGTTCAGGATCCCATTCATTCCCAATAAGTGCTCTAACATGAACAGAAGAGACCTTGAGAGATTAGGAATTGCATTCGTGTTGTAATTCAGTCAACCACAGGATTCAGCTTTGGATTTGGTTTTCCCAGATACCAGTTCTGCGGCTACAGGAGATAATGGATTCTTTCACAGATGCTTTCTAGTCCTTTAGTGGATCTTGATATGGATAAGGCCTTAAGGACCTGAGGTCATAATTTTCTTTTCCTATGTTCTCCAGCACATTTAGAGGCAACCAGTCATCTCCATTGTACTCCTCATTTTCACTACAATGTTATTTTTTCTACTTCATTTACTTATCCATTTATTTAGATTTTGAGAAAAGGTGTCTTTCTGTTGCCCAGTTGGAGTGCAGTGGCATGATCCCGACTCACTGCAACCTCCACCTCCTGTGCTGTGGGCGTCAAGCCACCAGGAGCGGAGGCAAGAGACCAAAGGCACAAGCTGTTTCAGGATAATAAAGGAAATACATACAATAAGAATAGTTATTCTAGAAATAGATTATAGATGTGATTATATATGAATATTACTAATCATTAGTTTGTAGCATTACTCTTTATTCCAATATCATAATAATCTTTGTTCTACAATGATAACCTAGGAAAAACCAGGCCATACAGAGATTGGAGCTGAAGGGACACGGTGAGAAGTGATCAGAAAAGTGTGAGCCCTGTTATTCCCGGACAGGGCCACTAGAGGGCTCCCTGGTCTAGCGGTATCGTCAGTGCCTGGGCCTTACTCTGCCCCCTTGCCTTGTATCCAATGAATAACAGCGCAGCCAGGCAATCGGAGCCACTATGGGTCTCCGCGTCTAGGTGGCAGCTGTCTTTTCTTGTATCTCTTTGTCTTGTGTCTTTATTTCTACGATCTCTCATCTCCGCAAACGAGGAGAAAAACCCACAGGTCCGGTAGGGCTGGACCCTACACTGAACCCAAGCAACTTCCCCACCTCAGCCCCTAGAGTAGCTGGGAATATAGGCCTGCACCACCATACTAGACTATTTTTGTACTTTTTAAATTTTTATTTTATTTTACGTTCCGGGATACTTGTTTACGGAAATCACCTACTTGGTCACCTATACCCTGGCATTCTTATAGGTGCTTGAGTGCAAGTAACTAAACGTGATAATTTAAGAAAAGCCCTCACCACTTGTTGCCATAGACTACCAGTGCACTTTTACCATTAGAAACAGGGTCATGAAGGCCTTTAAAACAAATCAGATAAAAGAGAGAACTCCAGAAACCCAGAACAATTTAAGAGAATTTCTTCTTAAAATTTTGTTCTTCTGAAATCACACTTAATACCAAAATCTATGTCAATCAAACTTCAACCAGGAAAGCAGAACCAGTAGGCGATAATATCTGTGCGTACAGATTTTTCATAACGAAAGGGCCTTCTGTAATGGTAGGAGCTCATTAAGCAGTCTTTGTAAGATTGCTGTCTCCTCATCTGGTGCTGGAGCAGGGCAGACATGCAGATGAAAAGATGACATGCAGACTGCACCCACAGATACGAGCTGGAAACCCTTAAGAAGACTTACTAAAATCTGTGTCCCTCCTTTTTCTCTGACCTTGGAGGAGAGGGGACTCTGCAGAAGCTGAGCCCTTCAGAGCCAAACTAAATGCATAAGGTTCTTTACTCCTGTCTCAGGTTAGATGTCTCTTCCTCAGAGAGGCCTTCCTTGACTACCAAGCACAAAGTACCATCCACTCTTGTTCCATCGCTTCACCTGATTTCTGCTTTGGGTGAATAACATGTTCTGTAGTTGCTCTGGTTGTTTAGTTCATTTCCCCTCCACTGGAATGTAAGATCCTCAAGAACAGTTTAGTTCACTGTTTTTTTCATGCCTAGATTAGTGTCCGGCACTTAGAGGGTTTTTAGTCACTATTGAATAAACGAATTAATTCTTTTACTCTTCACAACTATCCTAGGGAATAGCTGCTGTTAAATCACCCTCTGTTTACAGAAGAGGTACGGAAACACAGAGAGGTTAAGTAACTAGTGTCAGGTCATAGGCACATAAGTGCATACCCGTAGCCGGACCTCATCTCCAGCTGTGTCTTGAACCCAAAGCACTTTCCACTTGTCCAATGCAGCCTCATCATACTCTCCAGCTTTAGACTCCTCCTGATACACAGCCTCCCATTGTGTTCTACTCATCACATGACGCTGACTCCAGAACTTTCTCTACTCACTGGTCATCTCTTACAGCGTCTCTCAGGAGAAAGAGGGCTTAGCTCCCAACTTCCACTTCTGCCTCTGCCTTAGTCTGTCAGCTCTGAGTACTCCTAGGAGGGTGTCTCCTGTCAGGGCCCAGTTACCCTCATTCAGCTTATTGCTGGCCTTCCGGGCTAGTCTTCACTCTGGTTACCCCAGAACAGATCACTGAAAATCAGCAAATGACCCACTTTGAACTTCGCCCTGCCCCTGAGTTGCAACATCCACTAGGTACTAGGCCATGTCCACTTCCTATATGCCGTACCAACCCAGGGAGGATATCGCATGAGCAATGAAAACGTGCTGGACACTGCCTATGACTTCTTACATTCATGGCTCACCTTCAATCCCCACACAACCTTTTGAGACAGGAGCTATGGTTTCTACTTAACACCTGTGGAGACTGAGCCTCGACAGATTAAGTCACTTGCCCAAGGTCAGACAACTAGCTTGTAGCTAAACCCAGATTTAAACCCAGGTGTTTCTAACTCCACTGCCAATGCTCTAAGAACTCTACTGCAATGTGACTGTACTACACAAAAGGGCAACAGGATTCCTTAGTAAATTGAGATCCCCAAACTAAAAAGTACGAAGATTTTGCCCACCAAGTGGAGCAGTCCATGGCAAAAACCCCTTTCATCTTAAAATATGATGCAACTCTGTATCAGGTTCAAGAGCCGGTAATACAAGGCTAAGTGTCCCTTGGCAGACGCTTGATATTCCTGCAACATGGAGCTTGTATAAAAAGGGACGTCCTTTCCTTTGAAAACCTGCAACTAGAACAACAGTCTCATTTCCAGGGGAGACACTCAGAAAATCAATTCACACTAGACAGTGGAGATTCTGCTTAAAGCTCACGCAGAGCATCTTAAATCAGGCTATCTTCCTGCCTCCAAAGTGCATGTTGCCCTGTCCGCAGGCTGTGCTCCATGGCCGACATCTCTGTACCTTTTCAGTTTCTTCTGGAAGTTAGGGGTCACCAGAGTCTGTTTCCCTGTAGGTGTCACGCAGCACTGATGAGCCCAGCCAGTATCATTCATCTTTGCCCTCATCGTTAGCCCATAAATTTTCTGAGTGTCACCTATGCCCTGGCATGGTACAGACTCTTGGGATATTACACCTCTTTCACTCCTGCTGAGGATTCCAGGGAGTAGAAATTGCTCACCCCATTTTACTGGTGAGGAAGTTAGGTCAAAGAAGATGAGGTGATGACCCAAGTCCCACGGTCAGTAAATGGCTAATCCAAATCTTGATGGTTGAGTACAACCAGACAGAGCCACCGGAGCCAGCCAATGTTTTTAGGAGCCTTGGTGAGGAGGGAATGACAATAACTTGTGTTCTAATGTCCCTGGCCCTGCTGCCATGCCAAACACAACCTGATGATTCTCAAAAGAGCTTTTGCTTTAAAGTAGGTCTTCTCTGATGGTGGAAAAGCATGGCTGCCACAAGGTTTTGCCCACAGATCTGTAGGTGGTCCATGAATATACTTGATATTCTGCTTAAAGCTGACTTTCACAAGTGGGATATCCAATGTATGTAATGCATTAGCCTCAGAACCAGAATGAAGAAGTTTCTGAACAAGTTGTTACAGATCATAAAATTATGTGTACAGAGATCTTTCCATTTGAGAAAGTTCCAAGTGCTCTGCAAGTCTTGTGAGGGAGATTAGTAAAAGTGATTCCCAAGGAAATGTAAAAAGGGGAATATAGATATTTGCCTTTTCCCGGTGTCTGCTCTGCAGCCAGCAGTGGGCTGTACAAAACTGTGTTTGAACTCAGACAAGTAGTGCCTGCATCAGAACTCAGCTTAGCCACTGTGGGTTTTCTCTGAACTGGGAAGGAAGGCCTTAGGATGGACTGGTGCCCATGGGACACTGGAATCTGTCATCTACAAGGCCAGAGCTTGCTAGCAGGTCCTAGAGCCTCAACATTGCAGTTTCCAAGGGGAGAGCCTAGAGCCCAAGAAGGAGTCTTACTGGAAGAGTCCAATCCAAGGGGCACCAACGTGCCCCTTGGCCAATCTCTTTAAGAAACGGGGAAGAAAAGGAGATACAAAGAGCAGGTTTGGGTCTCCTATGGAAAAATATGTGCAAGATTTTGTAAATTGAGAAATTTGGAAAAATACATGGAAGGTTCTGTAGACTCCAGGTTTTACAGGGTCCAGGAGTGCTTTTCAAGGAAACTGAGCAGAAGTGCAGTCCCACAAAGCTGGTCCATGTCTAGGTAAAAGGGCTTTAAGGAATTCTGTGAACACAGGCTGAGGGCTCATCCCCTGTGCATCAGCTAGCAGGTTGGCAGCAAGACCAATCCCAGGCTGTGGCTGCTGAAGGAACTAGAGGAATAATGGGCTTCTGTCTTGGCCACCGCCAACTCCACGATGGGCAGGGAGGATATTGTGGATGGAGGCCAAAGAACAAAACCCAAATCATATTCTTAGACTTTTCATCAAGAAGGACTGATGATGCAATCACAGAAGGGGCAGTTGGAAGAACGTTGCAAGGTGAGGCCCTTGCTTCGTATTCCCAACCACACTTGGTGCCACCCACCTGTCCCTGTCCCATCCATCCCTGTGCTGAAGCCACTCTGGCCTCTTTGCCATTCCTCAAACATGACAGGCCTGTGTCTATTACTGAGCCTTTATAGTTGCTCTTTCCTCTGTCCAAATAACTGTTTCCCATTTTGTTCACTTTTCTTTACTTTTCCTATTTTTAACTTTTTTTTGTAGAGATGGAGTCTTTCTATTTTGCATAGGCTAGTCTTGAACTCTTGGTCTCAAGTAGTCCTCCTGTCTCGGCCTCCTGAAGTGTTGGGTTTACAGATGTGAGTCACTGCTCCTGGTCATCTTTTCCATCTCTCCTTAAATACCACTGTCTCAGAGAGACCTTTTTGTCATCCAGTCTAAAGTAAGACCCTCTGTAATTTCAGCCCCTTATTTTCATCATAGCACTACAACTTGCAGACAGTCTACCTGTGTCATGATTCAGTGTCTCATTTGTGGGCAGGTATTGCCACCTGACTACCTACTATCCATTCTACTTTCTTCCTCTCTATTGGAACCCTGATTTTGTTTTGGGCAGTCTTTCAAAAAAATATTTTCCACCTTGCACTCCTTTTCAGTAAGGGTGGTCCTCTGACCCAGTTGTTGACAGTGAGACGTCAGCTGAAATGGTGTGGGAAAACCTCTGCTTTCAGAGCCACCCCACCTTCTTCCACTTCTCTCCTTTTTATATTCCGGGAAGAGTCACTCACAATGCTTGGATGTGGAGAGCGCTAATCCCCAGCCCTTACTTAGTGCTATGCAGTCACACTGGAGCCCAAGGCACGGGGGAAATGTGCACCTCAATAAACATCTTTTCATACATTTTTAAACAATTAGTGTTTCCAGAACATTAAAGTTGTTGTAAGGATATTGAAAAATTGGAAAGTAGGTGCACAAACCTTACAATATTATTTTGTTTTTAAATTTATTTTTGTTGTTTACTCTCTCTCTCTCCACACACACACACACACACACACACACATATATACGTATATAAAATTTTTGGACAGAGTCTTGCTCTGTCACCCAGGCTGGGGTGTAGTGGCATAATGTGGCTCACTGCAGAGTCAAACTCACAGGTTCAAACAATCTTCCTACATCAGCCTCCCAAGTCGTTGCGATTACAGGTGCACACCACCACACCTGGCTAGTTTTTATATATTTTGTAGAGATGGGATTTGCCATGTTGACCAGGCTGGTCTTGAACTCCTGGGCTCAAGCTATCCACCTGTCTCAGCCTCCCGTAGTGCTGGGATTATAGGTGTAAGCCACTGCGCCCTCTTGCAAGATTATTTTAAATTGGAATATTTTATTTGTGCTCCAAATATAATTTATTAACATCTTACTTTCTGGCTCTAATGCAAACAAACTTGTGATATTTTCAAAATATACTACTTTGTCGATCTCATTTTCAATGAGAAGAATTGCCATGTGTGACAATTTCTCTTGACCAAGTGATGATCCTAAGTGATTTTTATTCAACTTCAGCTTACTGAAAGTTGTTTTGCAGGATGCCGCTCTGACTGGTATTGCTCAATAAAAATCTTAAGGCTAAATTTGGATTAGACTGGGCAAAGGGAGATTAGTGACTCAGTTTTACAAGATCCAAATGTGATGTTGTTGTGTTACAAAGTATTGATACTCTGTTCTGTTTTAAACCAATTATTGGAGATGAAACTCTACAAGACATATCAATAGAATATTTATGAGTTACATAAGTGGCTTCTTTTGTAGATCAGATTTATTCATAGAAAGTAATATTTCTCCAGTTAAAGAGTCCAAACACTTTGTTTACTTTGTCATATCTCCCTTACTAATATGAAATTATGGCATCTATAAGCTTCTTACTTTCTGTTTGAATTGTACTTTGCCCAAAATAATTCGTATTCTTATCTGGTGATTTGGACATTTCTGATTTCTCTACTTTTCTGTTCCCTACATTCTCAAATTAAGGAAATGCATTCATTTATCTTGTTAAACTTTCACCTCCATCAAACATACTTCCAAAGATACTTTCTTCCACTTTCTGTAAGCAAAGATAGTTTTGCTTTTTTGTATGTATAGTTATGTGTGTTTTTCTTGAGACAGGGTCTCGCTCTGTTGACCAGGCTGGTGTGCAGTGGTACAATCACGGCTCACTGCAGTCTCGACCTCTTGAGCTCAAGCGATCCTTCCCCATCAGCCTCTCTAGTAGCTGGTGGGACGACAGGTGTATGCCAACACACTTGGCTAATTTTTGTATTTTTTTTTGTAGAGATAGGGTTTCACCATATTGGCCAGGCTGTTCTTGAACTCCTGGGCTCAATCGATGCACCCGCCTCAGGACCACACCTGGCATAGATATGTTTTCTTTTTTTTTAAATTGTAGAGCTTTATTAACTTTTTCTATTTGGTAGAAAATACTATTAAACCATAATGCTACACAAATATTTGTAATCTGCATGTACAAAGACACTTTGTACTTGGCATAATGTTTTATGTTGTTTCATATTATGTCTTTTAATATTTGATAACCATCTTTAATTAGTTTCTAGTTTCTTGATTGCATGTTATCTTGAAGCCCAGTATGTCTCCATATAAATATATAATTTTCCAGATATATTTTGATATATTATTTTGAACAGATACAAGAACTTCCCTATGCTCACTGAATTCACACACACAAAAATGAACCCAATGAGTCTCATGTTTGGCATAATGATTTTTTATTAAATTCTGGCAGGTATGTACCCTTGTATACACCTGCCACAGATGCTCTGAAGGGAGGGAGAGTATTAGGACAAATACCTAATGCACTTGGGGCTTAAAACCTAGATGACAGGTTGATAGGTGCAGCAAACCACCATGGCACATGTATACCTATGTAACAAATCTGCACATTCTGCACATGTATCCCGGAACATATAAAGTAAAATTGAAAAAAGTGAGAATACACAGTTTGCTTGTTTGCTTCTCAAAAGATTTGGCATGATTTCCCAGAAGCATTAAGTACTTGTTTTGAATTTTTAAGACCAATCACACACATGACCATCATTCTATGGTATAGCAACATTATAGACACCTCTAAGTTGACCTAAATTTAGAAACATTAAAGCATTTGGACTTTCAATAATTTCCTGTTATCTTTTATGAGGTAAATTATTTCATATACAAATGTATCGATATCTAATCACATTGATGATGAATGGTTCACTGATGGAAGTATTTTTATGGAAAATGGAAAAAGAAGGTCAGGATATAATGTGGTTAGTCTACAGCAAACAGTAGACGCCCAGGCACTGCCACCTAATGCCTCAGCACAAAAGGCAGAGCTAATTCTCCTCACTAGGGCCGTGGCTGTAGGTCAGGGAAAGATACTAAACCTATATATTGACTCCAAGGATGCCTGCTTTGTCCTTCATGCACATGCTGCTATCTGTAAAGAACGGGGTCTTCTATATGCAAGGAATTCCCCCATTGAACATAGTAAAGAAATACTGCAGCTTTTAGAGGCTGTGAATGATCCTAAGCAAGTGGTGGTCATTCATTGTCAGAGACATCAAAAAGGAAACTCCTCAGTCTCATTGGACAATGCAAGGGCTGGCAGGGAAGATAGCAGGGCAACTACGGAAGCTGTAGCCCATCCAGCCTTATTCCTCTCTGCCCATTGTCTTTATTTTATCTTATTTTTTATTTTTTTTGAGACCGAGTCTTGGTCTGTCACGCAGGCTGGAGTGCAGTGGCATTATCTCAGCTCACTGCAGCCTCTGCCTCCTGGGCTCAAGCAGTTTTCCAGCCTCAGCCTACTGAGTAGCTGGGACTACAGGCATGTGCCATCACACCACTGATTTTTGTACTTTAGTAGAGAAGGGGTTTGCCATGTTGTCCAGGCTGGTCTCAAACTCCTGGCCTCAATTGATCAGCCTACCTCAGCCTCCCAAAATGCTGGATAACAGGCATAAGCCACTATGCCCGTCCCATTCTCTTGATATAAATCCATCCTATACTATAGAAGAAAGAGAATGGGTTAAAGAAAATCAGGGGACCATAACACCTGAGGGTTGGTGACTCATACACCAAATGCTATTGCTTCCTCAGTCCCACCTTGGCAAATTGTTAAAAGTTTACGTAATTCCCTCCATATGGGCAGGACGCTATGACCCACCTGGATGAACCAGGTTTTTACAGGTAAAGGCCTGGCAACCACAATAAAAAAAGTCACTCGGGCTTGTGAACTTTGCTGTCAAAATTACCTTGGGGGCAAACAAAACAAACAAACAAACAAACCAAAAACAAGGGTCCCCTCCTTTCTTCACCTCAGTCCAGTGGTGAGGAACCTGTCCTGGTGAAGAATGGCAAATTCACTGCACCCAAATGCCCTCCTTTCGGGTTTTTAAATACCTTTTAGTTTTTGTAGACACCTTTATCGAATGGGTAGAAGCTTTTTCCATCGGAACAGAGAAAGCTACAGAAGTGGCCAAGGCACTGCCAAAAGAGGTCATACCAGGATTTGGCCTCCCCTGCTCCTTGCGGAGCGACAAAGGCCCCTGTTTTCTTGCAGCTATAACCCAATAGATAGCTCAAGCTTTGGAAATTAAATTTCATCTCCACTCCTCATGGAGGCCACAATCCTCCCGCAAGATTAATAGGACTAATCAAACTTTAAGGCAGACCCTGGCGAAACTGTGCCAACTTTTGAGTCTTGGTACATTCTGTTGCCTATAGCCATCATGAGAATACAAGTGGCACCTAAAGAAAAGACAAAACTTAGTCCGTGTGAGATGACTTCTGGGAGACACTTCCTTACCTTAGACCTATTAATCAAACTAGAAATCCAGTCTACTACAATATAATCAAAATCTGAGCCAGGGGCCAGGTGCAGTGATTCACATCTGTACTTTCACCACTTTGGGAGATCGAGGCGGGCGGATCACTTGAGGTCAGGAGTTCAAGACCAGCCCAGGCAATATGGTGAAACCCCCAAAATACAAAAATGAGCCGGGCATGGTGGCCATCCTGTAATCCCAGTTACTCGGGTGGCTGAGGCAGGAGAATCGTGGAGGTTGTAGTGAGCCGAGATTGCACCACTAGACTCCAGCCTGGGTGACAGAGCAACAGTCTGATGTCAAAAACAAACAAACAAAAAAACAAAACAAAACAAAAAACTAACCTGGGTACAGTAAGCTATCCAGGGGTATGGCAATGCAGCGCTGCCCTCACCTGGACAAGTGAAAAATATCCCCCAAATCCTACCTACAGACAGGGTCCTATTAAAAACTTGGAAGGAAGGCCCCCTGGCAGATCCACTTCTTCCCAAATGGAGAGGACCTTAGTAAGTACTACTAACCACCCCAATGGCTGTCGAGCTGCAAGGAATAGCCAGTTGGGTTCACATGATCAGAATTCAGCTTTGCAATAAACCTTCACAGGAACCAGAGGAAGCTACTAATTACACCTGCCAGCCCATAGAGGCTCTGAAGTTTCTATTCAAGAACACAATTCCAGATAAAGCCAATCTGGAAGACAGCTAACGTCTTCATTTTCTTGGTACTTGACTGCCATACTCTGATGGCTTTTTAGAGACACTGGCCTGTCTGCAGGGGAAGTAATTAACCATACTGTTAGTCTATTAAACTTAACTCAGGCCTGGGCATGGTGGCTCACGCCTGTAATCTTAACACTTTGGGAGGCCGAGGCAAGTGGATCAGCTGAGGTCAGGAGTTCGACACCAGCCTGACCAACATGGTGAATCCCCGTCTCTACTAAAATTACAAAATTAGCCAGGCGTGGTGTCGCATGCTTCTATCCCAGCTACTTGGGAAGCTGAGGCAGAGAATGGCTTGAACTCGGGAGGCAGAGGTTGCAGCGAGGCGAGTTTGTGCCATTGCACTCCAGCCTGGGCAACAAGAGTGAAACTCCTTCTCAAACAAAACAAAACAAAACAATGCAAAACACACACACACACACACACACACACACAAGAAAAAAAAACTTAACTCAGCCTTGTTGATTTTTTGTAACTACCAAAGGTTGGGGATATGCCAGACCTGGGCCCTTAGAAGACTGGTCTGGCATCCCAGCACATCTCCAGGGACAAACTCGCTGGCCCACAGAATGGGGATATCAGGCCCAACAGTCAATACAAAGGGATTTTATTGGGTCAGGTCCTGGGGTCCTTAAGCTCGTCCTCTTAATTATCAGCAGTAGTTCAAATATCCCAAAAGGAAAAATTGCTTTCTTACATACCTTTTATCCAGAGCAATTCCCCTTCTGCCTTTACATTAATCATGGCAGTTCTGCCACTTTCGTAGAACTCCAAGAGAGTCAGTGTAGCTGAACCTTTATCACTGTCACATATTTTAGTCAATACCTCTACAGGAATTAAACTACTAATAAATGGACACCTCACCCAGACAACCAATTTTTTGCTCTATTATGTCCCCGGACTGGCACCACCTCTATTTCATATCAACCAAACTACAACCTCTCGTTTTTGCTGAGGCCATCCTCTCTCGGGAAACCCTTATCTCAATACATCCCCAATAACTATGTCCGTTGGTGGAACCCTAAAGGGGAACTTTATTTAAAGAACTTATTAATGCCACCATCCAACTCTACTATTCCTTAATAGACCCAGTAACCACTGCCAATTTATCTGTACAAAACCTTTCACTTATAGGCCAGAAAATAGGAGACCCCCTTTTATAGAACCTCCACTGCATTCACCACTTTAATGCAAAATACTTTTGCATCAGAAATTTCACCATCACAAAAAAATTGGGGGTTTTGTGGATCTTCAGCATATCTACAATTACCTCTACTGTGGAAGGGGCGATGCTCCATCGCTTACATTTCCCCTTATCTAACTTTCACATGGCCTAACACATCTCTCTCTGTCCCCATGTACCAACATAGCAAGATTCACCTCCGAGCAAGACCCTGTATACCCTAAATTTCAGTACTGCCCTGTCTATAGGGATTATCAGGGTCAGTTATAGGAGCTGGAGCTTTGGGAACCCAGTATAAACTGTTTTAGGAGATCACGGTGGCTCTCCAACGAATGGAAGAGGGCCTCACTGGACTTCAACAACAGCTGGACTCCCTGGCCATTATAGTCCTACAAAACCGAAAAGCCTTAAATCTTCTCACAGCTGGACAAAGAGAAACATGTTTTTATTTGAAAGAGGAATGCTCTTTTTACATCAATCAGTCTGGTTTAGTCCAAGAAAATATTAAAAATATCATTACCCAGGCAAACAAAATTAACACTTTAGGAACTTTCATGGGAATTTGGAAGCAATAGCTATTGTCTGCCTTGCACCCTTTAATAGTGCCAGTCATTAACACACTTTTAGCTTTAACTTTTGGTCCAACTTTGTTTATAATGCTGATATCTTACTCTCCTGCTTACAGTGACTTCAAGTCCACATGATGGTTTCACAAGGCTTTCAACTTTGGGCTGCTAATGAGCTATCTCACGTCTTGCCCACTAGTCCCGTGAACAACATGGTTCACACAGCGTTAGATCAGGCAGGAAAAGACTTTAGGGCCCAGGCTAGGCAGGGAAAACCCCACACTCAGCAGGAAGCAGCTTCAGAAGAAATGACCTAGCCCCTCAATCTCCCAAATGATTATAGACCCTAAGATCTCTTAGGGGAAAATCGAGGCAGGGTAGGCAGTCAACGAAGTGACCATGTCCTTGGCACGCAGCAACTGTGGGGATTGTACAGTCAACAAAATAAGCCTCAGCATGCACATTGTAGTTAAGCTCATTCAAGCACAGCTATCTTCAGTAGGGAATTTCCTCTGCAGAGAACACGTGCACTTTGATTTTACCTGTCCTCAAACTGATCCTTTGCTCATTATAATAGTAAAAACCACACCCCTGGGTGGAGATTTAAGATGCTAATGAGATATGTGATGTATCAACACGCATGGGTAGCTACTGGGCATGTGGACCCAGAGGACCACCCAGAACATGCTTCCTAGTAACAGTTCTTCCCACCTCCTTCTGAATAATCATGTAAGACTCCCATAAAGTCAGTTTCCCTAGTAATAATCAATGCTGTCTCATCCTTATGACCAGCCAGCCCTGAATCCTCTCTGTCTCTCTCAGGGTGTGTCTCTTAACTTTCAAAATATCCTTTTTCCTTTGTAATAAATTTCTCCGTGCTGCATCTCCTTTCCAGTGTGCCTCTTGTTTAATTTCATTTAAACTAAGAAAACAAGAACCAATGTCTCAGAACAGCCGTCAACAACACTCCAAAATATTCTACCACTTTTGTTGATTTTTATCACCTTCTGCAAACCGTTGTCTATTAAGCTATGAGTCTGCATATATATACCATAAAACACTTCTATTTTGGAAAAGCATCGTGCTGGAACAGGAAATTCTCATGTTTCCAAATTCTATTTCAATTCTTCCAACTGTGATCCCCCTTTTTTTGGGTTTCATACATCTGATTCTGTCACATTACTGCTAAAAAGTATTCACAAAGAACCAGATAAAGACAAACGTTATTTGGAATAAACGATCCAGTCAGGATGAATCCACTCTCTGTTAGTTGTTAACGTATTTTCTTATATCTTTTTTTTTTTTTTTTTTTTTTTTTTTTTGAGAGAGGGACTCGCTCTGTTGCCCAGGCTGGAATGTACTAGTGGGATGTGGGATGACATCCCACTGCACCTTTGATCTCCTGAGCTCAAACGGTCTTACTACCTCAGCCTCCTGAGTAGTTAGGGACACAGCTGTGCACCACCCCACACAGCTAATTTTCATATCTTTTGTAGAGATGGGGTCTTGCTATGTTACCCAGGCTGGTCTCATACTCCTGGGCTCAAGTAATCCTCCTGCCTTAGATTCCCAAATTGCTGGGATTATAGGCATGAGACACTGTGCTCAGCCATACACCCACCTTTAAAAAAATCTCTGGTCATGATATGAATATGTTAGAATTTGCATGCTGTTCTTGGTCTTGTCCATATTCTATCTATTAAAGCCTCTTCTGTTTTATTAGCCCAAACTCATGACTACGTGTTTCTGAAATATCTAACACTTCCCTTCAATTTCTTCTTACCATTTCAGAAAGTTTCCTTAGTTTTCAGTGGATTTGAGGGTAACTATATTCTAATAATGTCAATGATAGGAAAACACTTATCTTGAGCAGCTGCAATACTTTTTCTAGTCAACCTCATAACTGAATGACTCCCATAATTTTGATAAATTTCCACATGCATTTTACTTCTTTCTTGAACATTACACCACTTACCTTCGGTGCCTTAATTGTCTAATTAATTTTAGTATAATTTACAATTATATTTACTTTTAATTAATAGAATCCATGTAGAGTAAATGTGCTCTCTAATACATAATCAAGTAATTTATATTAGTTATGGACACTTGTGTGATTTACAATATGAAGTCATTACACAGATGTCCATAAAAATTTATATAAAGATAAAAAATAAATAATTATAAAGAGTAAAAAAGTTCACACCAGGCTTCCTATCAAATCTGACTTTCAAAAACTCTTGAAAATTAATTTTTTTAAAATGAAGGGAACACCAGTGTGATTTTCATAACTGTCTTCAGTGAATAAAGTATAAAGGTAGTTTGATAATTGCTATTTTCCTGGGAAAGAATACTATTTCAGAAAATGTTTGATATTTGATGAAATTCCATTTCTGAAAAGTCAAATATTTTAATGAATAAAATTTGCATGACGTGCTTGAGTGTTCTTTAGAATAGTTTCAAAAATTGCACAGAGATATTGGTAATTAAATCAAACTATTTCTTTTTTCCACCCTGTGGCACTATGGATTGCATGAGCATAGAAAGGGAACAATTGCCAGCTTCCCTCAGAAGGAAGCAGTGGTCACACAGAAAATTGCAAGTGAGACGTTTTTAAATCAGAGGCCTGTGGCACCCACAAGTCTCCTCCACGTGCATGACGCTCAGGGCTCTGCAGGTGCAACGACAAATCTTGCCTTTATTTTAAATTTTGATATTTTGCTCATTGTGGAAGTTTTGTATTAATTTTGATCTTTAAAAAATTATGGGCCGGATGCAGTGGCACAGGCCTGTAATCCCAGAACTTTTGGAGTCCAAGGCGGGTGGATCACCTGAGGTCAGGAGTTCGAGACCAGCTTGGCCAACATGGTGAAAGCCCATCTTTATTAAAAATAGAAAAGTTAGCTGGGTGTGGTGGTACACACCTGTAGTTCCAGCTACTCAGGAGGCTGAGGCAGCAGAATGGCTTGAACCCGGGAGGTGGAGGTTGCAGTGAGCAGAGATCACATGACTGCATTCTAGTCTGGGCAACAGAGCTAGACTCTGTCTCAGAAAAGAAAAAAAAGATTATGGCAAACTACAATTCATCTTCATTACCAAGTGCCTTGTTTTCCCTCAAAATTTTGCCTCATTCATCTGAACCAAGTCCTGGCCCTACCCTGCTTGCTTCTCTGCAGAATTCTTACTGTGTGACGCCCTGGGCCACTCCCACAGGCAGGCAGATTCTCTGCTCATTGCAACCAGAGGCACCCTGATGCGTAAGATGGTGAAATGCCAACCATGTGAATTTTTCACCATCATCTCCCCAATGTCTAGGAAAGAACCAGCAATAGAAAACCCTCAGGGAACATTTGTTGAATGAAGGAAACATCATAACGAGTCTCTGAGGATTGTTTTAAGCTCCTGATGGGAAATGATTGGTATTCCAACAAAGTGGCTTTCAAAAGTCTTTAGAATACAGGAATTACAGAAACACACCGCTCTTGTGGCCAGGGAAAGCAATCTACCCAGACAGGACTGTCAAGGCGGCAAGGAACCTCAGAGATCAGTTATTCCAGGATTGTTCTTTTCCAGAGATACAAATGAGGCCCCAAGAAGGAAAAGACCCATCCCAGGTCATAGGCAGCTAGAGTTGGAACAGAGTTTAAGGAGCCAAATATCCAGCCTGCCTGCTGCACAGGGCTGCTCCTTGCCCAGATCCAGGAGCCTCAAATATTTGGGGTGAGAGCCTCTCTGCTTACTGAGGGCAGTATTTCGGCAAACACACCCTCACTGGGTGCTTCCACTCTATTCTTCTAGCACAAAATATGGTTTGGTAAGTCCAGAAATGTTTGCCCCTTATTCAGTATTATACGTGAGATAAGAGCCTAAGAGCCTTATAGAGACGGAATAGTCATGTAAACATACTGTATCAGACCAATTCTACATAACAACTCCCTTTTATGTAGACAGAGATATGTTTAAAATTAGATAGGTATTTAACATTATATTTGCATATATACACACATATATCTGTGTGTGTGTGTGTGTATGTGATCATGTGAATGCCTTTTTCTTTATACGTGTTTTTTAAAGATCATGAGGAACTGTTTGCTTTCATCTGGCAAGACCAGCAAAACCCCTTTTCCTTCCTACCTCAGTCTTATATTAGCTCTCTAAGTGATAGAGGCAGGAGGCAGAGAAACTCTAGGCAGACAAAGGTGGTTCTTTGGTGAAACCCCATCTTCAAGCCGAAAAACCTGGAGTGAGAACTTCTATCCCAGTTTGGCCACTCTCTGTCAATTGTTCTTTCTGAATAATGTCTTTTTACCAATCGAATGTTGCCTTTTCCAAAACTACCTACAACCTGCCCTGCTCCCCATCCCGTGCCTATAAAGACTCCACATTCAGCCAGTAGGGAGGAGAAGTAGCTGGACATCAGGGAGAGTTGACTTCACTTCAGAGACGACGGCTGTATGTCCAGGAGAAGCAACTTGACTTCGGAGAAGTGAGGCAGAGAGGCGACTTGATTTCAGGGGAGAGCGACCTGCCCTTCCCATATGCTTTCCAGCTCCCCTCTCTGCTGAGAGCTGCTTTCATTGCACAATAAAATTCTCTGCACTCACCATCCTTCAATTCATCTGTGTGGCCTCATTCGTCTTGGGCACCAGACAAGAATTTGGTACCCACGACGTGCGGGTACCCAAAAAGGCTGTCGCAGTGGCCCTTTGCCCTTGCTGACAGAGGGCAGCCACCCCACACAATGAGGCAAAGGTACCACTGAGCTGATAACACACTGCTGTCCGTGGATAGTGGAGCTAAGAGAGCATTGCAACATACACTCTGGGGCCTTGGGGTCGCAGGCACTCCTATCTGGATGCTACCACAAAGCCTGGACGGAATTTGTTCCTGCCAGTGCCAAAGTAGCTGGCCAGTTCCCACACTCACTTGCCTATGTGCTCCCTCCCATGAGGGGTGCGGTGAGGCGGGCCCTAGGAAAAGGTGTTTGCTCCTGCTGGTGCCAAAGTGGCTGGGCACCCCTGTCACGAGTCCTGTGAAGGGGTCAAGAAATATCCTGCATCATAAACTTATGACCCAAACTAGTCCTTAGGGATTTTGATCTCCTTTTCTTCCCACCATGTGACATCATTACTTTGCATTGATGACATTATGCTGATTGGGCAGGACCCAGCAACTACTCTAGACACACTGGTAACATACTGACATGACAACCTAAGTATCAATTCGTACAAAAAATCAGGGGCCTTTAAACTCAGTGAAATATTTAGTGGTCAAGTGCTCAGAGGCATGTCAACATAGTACTTATCAGGTGAACAGCAACTTGGTACATCTCACCCTTCCTGTCACTCAAAGGGGATGCAAGAAATAGTGGGCCTCCTTAGTTTGTGATGGTGGTAATATGTACCTCATTGGGGTGTGCTTCTATGACTTATCTGCTAATGACTGGAAAATCTGCTACTTCTGAGTTTGGCCTAGTACAAGAAAAAGCTCTTTGAACCCACACCTATGGCTCCGATGGGGGTTCCTTATGAACAGAGTTGTCTCAAAAACAAACAATAAAAAATCTCTAGGCCTGGCTTACTTACTATTTTTTCTTTATAATGGGCTGGCAGCACCCGTATTAGTTTTCTATTGCCACATAACAAATTACCCCAAATTGGGCAGCCTAAAACAACACACATTTATTATCCACAGCTCTGCAGATCAAGACTGGGAAGGCTCAACCGGCCTCTCTGCTGAGTGTCTCCCAAGGCCAACTCAAAATATCAGGCCAACTGGGTGCTGATGTGGAGAATGCGGAATAATCCATTTCTAAACTGATTCAGGTTATTGCCCATTTAGATCTAGTTCCTTGAGGTGGTAGGAAAGTGGCTCCCATGTGTTCGCTGGCTGTCATCCAAGGACTGCTGTAAACACTCATTGCCACCCTATATACCTTTTGAGGAGCACAGTATTATCCTGAAAGTGGGCCTACTGTGTCACATCCTTCTTGTGCTTTGACTCTCTTACCTCTTCTTCTGCTCCTTGGTAAGAAAAATGCTCTGCTTTTCAACGATTCCCCTGCCAGGTCTGGCCCACCCACACCACCTCCATGTTTCAAGGTCAACTGACTTGAGACTTTAATTATCTACCAAAATCCCACCATAGTAGCATTTGGATTAATGCTTGATTGAATATACAGGAGATGGGAATCTGGGGAATCAGACTACAGCTGTCTCAGTTCGAGCTGCTATCACAGAATACCACAGACTGGGTGACTTCATCACCAGACATGTATTTCTCATGGTTCTGGAGGCTAGAAGTCCAAGAACAGGGTGCCAGCATGCTCAAATTCTGGTGAGCATCCTCTTCCTAACTTGCAGTCAGCCACCTTGCTGTATCCTCAAATGTTGAAGAGGCATGGAAGAACAAGTTCCCTTTTCTGTACTTACAAGGGCACTAATCTCATCATAGGGACCCAAACATCGTGACTACATCTAAACCTAATTACCTTCCAAAGGCTCCACCTCCAAATATCATCCCATTGGGAGTCAGGGTTTCATCGTATGAATTCTCAGAGGACACAAATATTCAGTCCGTCTATAGTGCCTGCCTACCACAAAAGCCAGAAGTGGACAGCTGTGTAGTCCTGAAGGACAGTGGTGAAGGGAAATCCTCCCAGAGGAAAGAACGTTGAGCAGTGCTCCTGTGTGGAGGAGAGATGGCCAGGCCTATGAGATATTTGGGTCTCATGAGAGTTCTCAGTAAAGGGTAACCTCAGCAGAGCAGAATTTTAATAATCTGAAGGATAAGGTACTTATTATCTAGATATTAATCAGCCTCTTTCCCCAACATTTGTGTCATAACCTCATGGGCTCACAAAGTGGCCAAGGTGACAGGGATAGAGATTATGCTTCAGTAGCATGGACTTCCATTCACCAAGGCCAACCTGGCTACAGTTGATAGAGACATGAGACAGTCAAGGATTCCCGGTGAAACCTGCCTTCAAGCCTAAAACGGCCTGAAGGTTGAAAAACCAGACTGCTGGGCCCAAATGTAACCCGCGATCCACAGGAAGAATCGCCACTGTTTGCTTGCCCTTTTCCAACTGATTCTTTCTTAATAATGGTGACACGTGTACTGGGGGAAGGATGTGGAGCCACAGGAAGTTTGCACCTAGTGCAGGGGTGGTGGTGGGGAGCCTGGGCTCTTCGGTTCCTGTGTGGTGGCCCAGAATCAATCTGTGAGATGGAGGCCTGTTAGCAGGACTCCCTCCCACTTTGCTGAGAGATATTTTTTCCTTCCTATTTTTCCTTTTCAACCAATAAATTCTGCTCTTCACCCTTCAGTGTGTCTGCGAACCTAATCTTTCCTGGTCGTGTGACAAGAACTAGGTTTTAGCTGCACCACAGTCCTTGCTGAGCGTACAATCTGCCAGAAACAGAGAGCAACACTGAGCCTCTTATATGACACCTGCCTGCAGAGTGATCAGCCAGCTACCAGATGGCAGATAATTACATTGGACCACTTCCACTATGGAAGGGGCAGGGCTGTGTTCTTACTCAAATAGACACTTATCCTGATTATGGATCTTCCTTCCCACCCACAGTACTCTGAGAAAAGCAACATTTGTGCACTTAGAAAAATGCCTTATTTACCATCATTGTATTCCACACAGCATCACCTCGAAAAAAGGCACTCACTTCACAGAAAATAAAAAGTGCAGCAATGGGCCCATGCTCATAGAAATTCACTGGTCTTATTATGTGTATGCTCCTATGCCCCATCATTTTTTTAAGAGATGGTAGTGTTTTTCCCACCTTGTCTGGAACTCCACATCAGCCTCCCAAAGTGCCCCCCATTATCTTAAAGTGACTGGATCAACAGAACAGTGGAATGGCCTTGTGGAACTCAGTTATAATGCTAGCTAGGTGGCAATACCTTGCAGGTCTGAGGAATTACTTTTAGGAAGCAGTGTTTGCTGTTTATCTGCATCCAACATAGTTTGCTTTCTCTCCCATAGTCAGGATTCATGGGTCCTAGAATCAAGAAGTAACATTGGGAGTGTCTCTACTCACTTTTCACCCCAGTGGTCGACTAGCAAAAATGCTTCTTATCTTTCTGACTTTAGGCTCTGCTGAACTAGAAGTCTTAGTTTCAAAGGAAGAAATGCTTTCGCCAAGGGACATAACAGTAATTCCATTGAGAACAGATAGATACTGTCAGCTGGCCATTTTGGTCTCTTCATCAATTTCCACCTAGAGTCAAAGGAGGGGGTCATCTACTGATTGGGGGTGATGAACTTGATGATGAAAGGGGGATTAATTGCACTACATCAGGGGCTAAAAGAGAGTATGTCTGATATGTCTAGAGAGCTTCTTAGACCTCCCGTTTTTTTTTTCTTTGTTTGTTTGTTTTGAGATGGAGTCTCACTGTGCCACCCAGGCTGGAGTGCAGTGGCGTGATCTCGGCTCACTGCAACCTCCACCTCCCAGGTTCAAGCAATCCTCCTGCCTCAGCCTCCTGAGTAGCTGGGATTACAACCAAGGGCCACCATGCCTGGCTACTTTTTTTGTATTTTTAGTAGAGACAGGGTTTCACCATGCTGGTCAGGCTGGTCCTGAACTCCTGACCTCGTGATTCGCCTGCCTCGGTCTCCCAAAGTGTTGGGATTACAGGAGTGTGCCACTGCTCCCTGCCCCTCCCATGTTTTTTGATTACACTTAATGGAAAATTACAGCAACCCAATCCAGGCAGGATATCGAATGGTCCAGAATGTTCAGTAATGAAGGTTTGAGTCATCCTGCCAGGCCAAGCACCATGACAGGCTGACATGCTATCTCAGAGCAAAGGGAATAAAAAATAGGTAGTGAAAGAAGGCAGTTATAAATACCAGTTATAGCAATGTGAGCTGCTGCAGAAACCAGAACTGTAATACTAAATACCTTGGTGGGTTATTAACTCATATAGCTCCTCAGGTGGAAGAAGAAACCAACAAACAAGAAAAGTGCAGCTTTTACTAACAGAGATTTATTAAATTTAAACAGCTCCCTTTTTTGTACCTTTTGGAAGGGAAATCACTTTACTTCAGAATTATAGGGAGCTTCAGCAATAACCTGTTCCATCCTACAGCATATGTCCTTGTTTCTCCTTGGTCTTTGCACTAACACAATTATTTTTTTCTCATGTGCTTAACTTTTCTGAGATGGCAGTGGGAATCTATTTCTTTAAGCACCTTCTCGAGTTGCTGAATTAAGACAACTTTTTTAAACCTGAAATTAAAGAGGAATTCCATTCACCAGATGATATCTACAGGATCTATGAGATGTAAGAGGTAGAGTGGATACAAAATAGAGTTTACCATCTACATGCAAATAGAAAATGCATCCTCATGGAAAGATACAAACTAGAAAAATACAAAGTGAGTCAACTGAGGGTCCACGCACACTCCCAGATTTTGATGAATTTGGAAGGCTCCCTGGCATTGGAAGAAAGTGTTAGAATAAGATAATATCAACCTAAATGCCTGTGGAAATAGCATGAACTATGATTGAGAGCCAGAGATTAGGAGGAACAAAGCATGATTTGTTCCTGCCCCTGTCCCAAATTGGGCACAAGTGCTTAAAACAATAGCAGAGGTCCTTTTTGCACTCACCTTGCTGCTTCCTTGATGGTAAATTCAACAAATTGTCTCTTGACCTTCATAGATCCTTGTACCTCTCCAAGCAAAATGAAAATTCTTTCATAATCTGAAGATATTTTAAAAATTAGTATTTCTACAATTACGAAAATGAAATATACCTCAATCTTAGTGCATCTACTACCACAGTATACATTTTTCATGGGCTAAAATGTTACATAGTGTTTGTGTTTTGAATGCTTAAATTGCAACATCTGTATATTACTAAGGAAACTATTGTGAAAAACAAAACACTTAAGCAGACATATTAGCAATTTCCAGTGAGAATTAAGTGAAGCCATGCTAAATTATATACAGCTCCAATTCAGCCAAACAATGAGCTCAAGAGGCAGCTGACTTCTGTTCTAAATCATAGAATGAGAGACTTCTCATACTTTCACTGATAAGACATTCTTGCATTACTTACTTCGCCCAAACCTTCGAACTTCTTTCATTAATTGATATTTTATATCATCATTAATTTTCTTTGCCATGGCAGGAGATATTTGTGGTGTATTTGGCACAGTTTCCACTGAAGACATTGCTGTGACTGGTGGGTCACCTGCAGAGACACTGTAGTTTTTGGTGCCTACAGCAAATTCATTAATATCAGGTTTGTAAATCAGCTCATCTTTGCTGAGACTTGTGAAGTCGTAAGAGAAAGAACCCAATGCATCGGGTGGCATACGATCTCCTGTCACATTTATAAGCTCTGGTGAATCAGAATTTGACAGGAGGCCATCAGGAGGGATTTGACCATTTTCCATCTCCTCCTCCTGGATATCGTGAATGACAGCAGAATCTGGAATCCAAATGAAAAAGTTGAGCTGTGAGGTAAGTGCATGATGTCACCCCCACAGTATATCCCTCTGATGCCCGGTTTCTAGGAAGTCATCTCATGAAGCAAGAGGACATACCAGGTAGCGATCCGAGACCCCTCAAACTAAGTTCAAGTAAGATAATACAACAAAACCACCTTCTTCCCTGCAGGACACTATGCAGGGATATGGAAACCAAGCAGGACAGTACAACGAATACACAAACATACACACACCCCTGGTACTCCTGGATGAAATGCCAGCTCCTGACAGATTAATACACCCTGGTGGAACTGTTGACAAGGAGTTATCAGGTGCCTGTTGGTCATTTTTCATCTTCGCCTCATGGACATTGTGAGTGGCGGTGTCATCTGGAAACAAAATGAAGAGGTCGAGCTGTGAGGTAAGTGCATAATGACAACCCCACAGGGATATCCTGCTGATGCTCAGTTTCTAGGACATTATCCCACAAAGCAGGAGGATATACCAGGTGGCAATCAGAGACCCCTGAAATTGAGGCAAGCAAAGGTAATACCGCAAAACCACCTTCTTCCCTTGATGACACTATACATGCATATGGAAATCAAGGAGGACGGTATAAGTAAAAAACACACATACACCACAGATCCCTGGAACTCATTGCTGGAATACTAGCTCCTGCCACATTAACAAGCCCAGATAGAACATCTGACAAGACGTTATCCTGTTGTGGTTGGCCATTTTCCATCCTCACTTCATGGACATGGTGATTGACAGTAGCATCTGGAAACCAAATAAAGAGGTTGAGCTGTGAGGTAAGTGCCTTATGCCAACCACACATGTATATATATCCCTCTGATGCTCAGTTTTTAGGAATTTATCACGTAAAGCAGGAGGATATACCAGGCAGTGATCTGAGACCCCACAAATTCACCTATGAAAGACAATACAATAAAACCACAAGCTCCTGCAACATTAATAAGCCCTGTTGAAGCAGTTGACAAGACGTTATCAGGTTGGGGTTGGCCCTTTTCCATCCTCTCCTCAGGGACATTGTAAGTGATGGTAGCATCTGGAAGCCAAATGAAGAGGCTGAGCTGTTACTTAAGTGTGTTATGGTAACCACACAGGTATATCTCTCTGATGCTCAC
>NC_045445.1:18653513-18672021 GCF_002776525.5 Piliocolobus tephrosceles
ATAAACCAGGAGGACATATCAGGTTGTGATTTGAGACCCCACAGTTTAGGCCAGAAAAGATAATAAAACAAAACCACCTTCTTCTCTGCATGACACTGCATGCATATGAAAAACAAGTAGGACAGTACAACTAGTAAACATACACTGATCCCTGGTACTCATGAGTGAAATACCAGCCCCTGTGAAATTCATAAGCCCCGCTGTAATAGTAGACAAGAATTTATCAGGTGTTATTTGTTCATTTTTTATCTTCTATTCACAGATAGTGTGAGAAACAGTTGAATCTGGAAACCAAATGAAGAATTTGAACTGTGAGGTAAGTTCACTATGTCAGCCCAACAGGTATATCCCTCTGATGTTCACTTTCTAGGAAATTATCTAGGAAATCAGGGGAGGATATGCCAGATGGCCATCTGAGGCTCCTCAAATTGAGACTAGGAAAGTATATACAACAAAGGCGACTTCTACCCTTCATGAAAATATGCATGCTTATGGAAAACAAGTATGACAGTACAACTAATTGGCAGACATACACAGATCTCTGGTACTCATGGATGGAATACCAGCTGCAGCCATATGAACAAGCCATGGGGAAACAGTTGAGAAGACTTTATCAGTTTGGGATTGGCCGTTTTCCATCCTCTCTTCACAGATGTTGTGAGTGATGGTAGCATCGGGAAACTGACAGAACAGGTTGAGTTGTGAGGTATGTGCATTATGACAATCTCACCAGTATATCCCACTGATGCCAAATTTCTAGGAAATTATCCCATAATGCAGGAGAATACATCATATAATGATTTGAGTCCACTCTAGTTGAGGTCAGGAAAGATTATTCAACAAAACCACCTTCTTCCCTTCATGACACTACGCATGCATATGGAAACCAAGAACACTACAACTAATAAACAAACATACACGGATCCCTGGTACTCCTCGCTGGAATACCAGCTCCTGTCATATTAATAAGCCCTGACAGAACATTTGACACGACATTATCTTGTTGGGGTTGACCATTTTCCATCCCCTCCTCATGGACATTGTGATTGACGGGAGCGTGTGGAAACCAAGTAAAGAGGTTGAGCTGTGAGGTAAGTGCATTATGTCAACCTCACAGGTATATCCCTCTTTGTGCAGTTTCTAGGAAATTATCTGAAAAATCAGGGGAGGATATCCCAGGTGACCATCTGATATCCCTCAAATTGAGGCTAGGAAAGAATATACAACAAAACCACCTTCTGTAATTCATGAAAATATGCCTCCTTATGGAAACCAAGTAGGACAGTACAATTAATAAGCAGACATACACAGATCTCTCGTACTCATGGACGAAATTCCTGCTGCTGCCATAGCACCAAGCCATGGTGGAGCAGTTGACAAGATGTTATTAGTTGCTGGTTGGCTGTTATTTATCCTCTCTTCATGGACGTTGTGAGTGACTGCAGCATCTGGAAACCAAGGGAAGAGGTTTAGCAGTGAGGTAAGTGCATTATGCCAACACCACAGGTATATCCCTCTTTGTGCAGTTTCTAGGAAATTATCTAAAACAGCAGGGGAGGATATCCCAGGTGGCCATCTGATACCCCTCAAATTGAGGCTAGGAAAGAATATACAACAAAACCACCTTCTACAATTCATGAAAATATGCCTGCTTATGGAAACCAAGTAGGACAGTACAATTAATAAGCAGACATACACAGATCTCTCATACTCGTAGACGAAATTCCTGCTGCTGCCATAGCACCAAGCCATGGTGGAGCAGTTGACAAGATGTTATCAGTTGCTGGTTGGCTGTTATTTATGTTCTCTTCATGGATGTTGTGAGTGACTGCAGCATCTGGAAACCAAATGAAGTAGTTGAGCTGTGAGGTAAGTGCATTATGTCAACTGCACAGGCAAACCCCACTGATGCTCAGTATGTCATAAAGAAGGAGGATATACCAGGTAGCAATCTGAGAACCCTAAAATTGAGGCCAGAAAAGATAATACAACAAAATTACCTTCTTCCCTCATGACACTATGCATATATGGTGCACAGTAGAATCCTTGTAGGACAGTATAACAAGTGAGCAAACTTACACTGGTCCCTGATACTGATGGATGAAATTCCAGCTGCTGCCATATTAATAAGCGCTGTTGGAACAGTTGCAATGACATTATTGTGTGCTGGTTGGCCATTTTTTATCTTCTCTTCATGGACGTTGTGAGTGACGCTAGCATCTGGAAACCAAATGAAGAGGTTGAGCTGCAAGATAGGTGTGTTTTGTCCCATCCTCCTCCAGAGGGACAGCTATGTATTCATCAGTTTCTAAAGAATTATTTATTTCATGAAACAGATTTACCACGTGGAAATCTCAGATCTTGCAAACAGAGATCAGGTCAGATAATAAAATAAAACTACCTTTTTACCTCTTGGCATAATGAATACATGCAGTAAAGAAGTACGACAGCAGAATAAACATTCACAGGTTTTTGTATTCATCATTTTGTATCATCTTTCTGCCCTTTACAATTCTCACTTGATATTATTTGTATAGTTCACCTATAAATACCATGCTGTGTGCAGCAGGAAGCCAGACTAAGTGACCCTCCTTAACTTGCTTCCTTTCTACCCCAAATATTCTGAGAAAATAGACGTGGCTATTGGAGTTGAACACTCTTATCTCCACTCCATCCTCACACATCTGTGGTTTTATATGATTCTATAGATCCTGCCCTTTTGTCTAGAAAAAGTGACTTTCTTTCACTCCAGGTCTGATGCCTCTTTCATTTATTCATCATCTGTGGCAGGCAGCATGCCAGGAGCTGGGGATCAGCAGTAAACAGCCCGAGAGCAACGTTCCCTTGCCCTTGTGGAGCTCACATCCTCATGGGGCAGTCAGACAGTACATGCACAATGAGCAAATGAAACAAGCAGCATTGGGCTGGTTTGGAAAAGCGGTCCACAGGTCCGTGGGAGAGAGCAGCAGAGGGAGTCCCAGGGGCTGTGGCTGGTTTGGCAGGGCCATCTGAAGAGGTGCCATTGGGCAGGGCTTGGAGGAAGAAGCACAGCCTCCTGTGCAGAGGCAGAGGGAGAGTTCCAGGCTGCGGTGAGGCCAAGGGTAGGGGATGGAGTGGGGATGGACCGGGCACTACAGAGGTGAAGGACAGAGGCAGAGAGAGCCAGGAGGAAATGGATGGGACCTGTGTTAGAAGAGGGTGACAGAGGCCAGGCCGTGGAGAGACTTGCAGACCAAAGTCAGTTCAGGGTCTGTTCTGAGTGCTTAGGAAAGTTGAAGATGGGTTTTCAGGAGGGACATGGCATGATGTGATTTACGTGCTGACATAATTATCTAGCCACAGGGTTAGAGAGTATGCGATAGATGAGTGAAGATTAGAAACACAGAGCTAAGAAGATATTGTACTAGCCTGGACAGAGATCACGGCAGTGTGCACTGGAGGCATAGAGAGAAATGGCTGGATGCAGAATTTATACTGGGCATTGACTGCTGGACTTGCTAAGAGATGGGAAATGAGAGAGTAATAAAAGAATCATAAGATAACTCATAAGTTACTTTAAGTATTTTGACTTGAACTACTAAGTGAAAGTACACCAGGGGTGTTCAGGAGATGTTAGGGAACTGACTATGAGAGCCGAGTGCTGCCAACTCTTCCTGAATCTGGTTCAGTGACCTTATGTTGACAGCTTGAACTAGGCCATGGTGGGATTGCTTGCACTATGGATAGCTGCAAACTATGAAAACCAGCACTCCTCTGTCCCCCATACCTGTGAACAGCTGGTTGTTACACCTTTGTGGATGTTTCACCCAATGGACAGTGTCTGTAACTGAAATACTGAAGGCTAAAAGTATAGTATTTTTGGAGAGAGGGAGGTCAGAAATTTGAGCATGTAGAGGGAGTTGAATTTTAGATGCCTATTAGACAGCCAGTAGAGATACCATGCGAGTAGTTGTATTTGAGTCTGGATTTCAGGAACAAGTTGTAGTGTAGAAGTATAATGGTGAGAGTTCTTTTAGTGTGAATCATTTAAAATTCTAAGACAGCATGGCATCACCTTAAGAGATAGCATATTGAAGAGAAGAGACCCTAGGATCAAGCTTTGTGGCTCTGAAATATTTAGAGGTAGGAAGGCAGAGGAGAAAAACAAAAAAGAGAAGGAAAATGAGTCTCTAGTAACAGGGTAACAAATCCAGGTGTCTGGGGACCCAAGAAGCTTTTCGTGCAGGAGGAAGTAAACAACTGTGTTGCATGCTGCTGAGACATTAATGCCAAAATGCAGCAAACACTGGTGACCTTGATGATAGTAGTTTCACTGGAGTACATTAAGAAGCCAGACTGCATTGGGTTAGAGCAGAATGTGAGGACAGGCAGAAAGTGAGTAGACCCAAACTCTTGTGGAGCCCACCATCTCCTTCTGCCTCAGGAACCTCCTTCATTCATCTAACGCTTGCAGCAACTCCAAATTGTTGCACCTAATTAGAACCTTGCCCTTCCACTTGTAAATGTGCTCATATCTGTTGATCCCTCAAGGACATGAATACAGATGTCCTTTGACATGGTTGAGGCCCAAAGATTGGATTCCCCCTCACCTTCCTGTTTGTCTAACCACAGGGACATACTCTTCCTTCTCTTAGATGAAGAGTGTCTCTTGGATTTTCTGGAATGTTTCTTTTTGCTTCGATGCCCTTTTGCAACCGGATTTACTTCATCACTCCTCATTTGCTGAAAAACATCAGTGAACATATTCCATTAAAGACAAATCCAACCATTGCAAAGTCACAGCCTTCATATGCATACACAGCTATGCATTTATATCATTAATGTAAGTTTTAGTCATAAGTCAAAGATTTCTCATCACTGAACACACACAATGCTCTTAGAAAAGGCAAGCTAATTTTAATCTGGTCTCAGTGAAACAAGGGAAGGTAAAATACAAGGTGTTATCCAAAGTCAAACATGGTCCAGTCATGATAAATCAGAATGCTTGGGGAATGAGTGGCTTTCATCATACAAAGGAATAAACATATGGTTCTCTCTGTCATGAAGTACACATCATTTTGTCTCAGCACTTGTTAGGGGAGGAAAGAAAAAATAAATACCTTATTTTATCTTTTACTGCCTTTCTTTTTTTTGAGACAGAGTCTCACTCTGTCGCCCAGGCTGGATTGCAGTGGCGCGATCTCGGCTCACTACAGGTGCCCACCACCACGCCCGGCTAATATTTTGTATTTTTAGTAGAGATGGGGTTTCACCATGTTAGCCAGGATGGTCTCCATGTCCTGACCTCGTGATCCTCCCGCCTCAGCCTCCCAAAGTGCTGGGATTACAGGTGTGAGCCACCGCACCTGGCCTCTTTTAGTGCTTTAAAGTTATGTATTAGCAAATACTGATTAATACTTTATTAGATAATACATAAAGATAGTGAAGGGTAGGATAGTTTGAAAAGGTAAATTTTCCCACCTCCAACCTTATGGAGATTCCAATGTGTTGATCTTGGAGTCAGGTAGGGGTACGGCATGCTTTGCAAGGTTAGTGGTAGATAAAACATGAAATTGAAGGGTATAGTATGTTAACTAAAAGCTGTTTTCATGGGTAACTGAAGAATATGCCCCTGATACCAGAGGTACCAAGAAGAGCTGGTAATATTACTACTGAAACTATGCCAAAAAATTAAAAAGAAAGGACTCCTACCTAACTCATTTTATGAGACCAGCATCGCCCTGATACCAAAACCTGGCAGAGATACAACAAATAAAAACTTCAGGCCAGTATTCCTCATGAACATCGATGCAAAATCCTCAATAAAATACTGGAAAACTGAATCCAACAGCACATCAAAAAGCTTATCCCCCATGAGCAAGTTGGCTTCATACCCGGGATGCAAGGTAGTTTCAAAATAGGCAAATCAATGAATGTAATTCATCACATAAACAGAACTAAAGACAAAAACCACGTGTTTATCTCAATAGATGCAGAAAAGATCTTTGATAAAACTCAACATCCCCTTATATTAAAAGCTCTCAATAAACCAGGTATTGAAGGAACATACCTCCATATAATAAGAGCCATATATGACAAACCCACAGTCAATGTCATACTGAATGGGAAAATTCTGGAAGCATTCCCGTTGAAACTGGCACAAAACAAGGACGCCCTCCCTCACCTCTCCTATTCAACATAGTATTGCACGCTCTGTCCAGGACAATCAGGCAAGACAAAGAAATAAAGGGTATTCAAAAAGGGGGACAGGAAGTCAAATTACCTTTGTTTGCAGATGACATGACCCTATATCTAGAAAATCCCATTGTCTCAGCCCAAAAGCTTCTTAAGCTGATAAGCAACTCCAGCAAAGTCTCAGGATACAAAATTCATGTGCAAAAATTGCTAGCATTCTTCTACACCAAAAACAGGCAAGCAGAGAGACAAATCATGAATGAACTCCCATTCACAATTCCTATAAAAAGAATAAAGTACCTAGGAATATGGCTAACAAGGGAAGTGAAGGACCTCTTCAGAGAGAACTATAAACCACTGCTCAAGGAATCAGAGAGTAAACAAACAAATGGACAAACATTCCACACTCATGGATAGGAAGAATCAATATTGTGAAAATGGCCATATTGCCCAAATCAATTTAGAGATTCAATGCTATTCCCATTAAACTATCAATGACATTCTTCACCAAGTTAGAAGGAGCTTTTAAAAAATTCATATGGAACGAAAAAAGAGCCAGAATAGCTAAGACAATCCTAAGCAATAAGAACAAAGCTGGAGGCATCACGCTACGTAACTTCGAACTATACTATGGGGCTACAGTAACCAAAACAGCATGGTACTGGTAGAAAAACAGATACATGGACCAATGGAATAGAATAGAGAACTCAGAAATAAGATCACACAGTGATAATCATCTGATCTTTGACAAACCTGACAAAAACAAGCAATGTAGACAGGATTTCCTGTTTAATTAATGATGCTGGGAGAACTGGCTAGCTGTATGCAAAAATTGAAACTGGGCCCCTTCCTTACACCTTATACAAAAATTTACTCAAGATGGATTAAAGACTTAAAGTAAAACCCCAAACTATAAAAACCCTAGAAAAAAAAAATATAGGCAATATTATTCAGGACATAGGCACGGGCAAAGATTTCATGACAAAAATACCAAAAGCCATGGCAACAAAAGCAAAAATTGACAAATGGGATCTAATTAAACTAAAGAGCATATGCATAGCAAAATGAACTATCATCAGAGTGAATAGCCTACAGAATGGGAGAAAACTTTTGCAATCTGTCCATCTGACAAAGGTCTACTATCCAGAGTCTACAAGAAACTTAAACTAATTTACAAAAGAAAACCAAACAACCACATTAAAAAGTGGGCAAATGACATGAACAGACACGTCTCAAAAGAAGATATTTACGCGGGCAACAAACATGTGAAAAAAAGCGCAACATCACTGATCATTAGAGAAATGCAACTCGAAACCACAATGAGATAACATCTCATGCCGGTCAGAACGGCGATTACTAAAACGTCAAAAAACTACAGATGCTGGCAAAGTTGTGGAGAAAAAGGACTGCTTTTATACTGTTGGTGGGAGTGTAAATTACTTCAACTATGTGGATGACAGTGTGGTGATTCCTGAAGGATTTAGAGGCAGAAATATCATTTGATCCAGTAATCCTATTACTGGGTATATACCAGGAGAAATAAAAATCATTCTATTATTAAGATACCTGCACAAGTATGTTCATTGCAGCACTATCCACAATAGCAAAGATGTGGAATCAATCCAAATGCCCATCAATCATAAACTGGATAAAGAAAATGTAATACATATACACCACAGAATACTATGCAGCCATAAAAAGGAATGAGATCATGTCCTTTGCAGAAATATGGATGGAGCTAGAAGCCATTATCGTCAGCAAACTAACGCAAGAAAAAAAAACCAAACAGCGCATGTTCTTACTTACAAGTGGGAGCTGAATGATGAGAACACATGGACACATCGGGCAGGGCAACACACACTGGGGCCTGTCAGGGGAGGAGTTGGGGGGACGGAGTGCATCAGGAAAAATAGCTACTGGGTGCTGGGCTTAATACCAAGGTGATTGGTTCATAAATGCAGCAAACCACCATGCCACACGTTTACCTATGTTACAAACCTGCATATCCTGCACATACCCCAGGACTTAAAATAAAAGTTGAAAAAAGAAAGAGTAAGCTCCTGCATATTTAATGAAATTATATATTTCAGTATAATACATTGAAATATATAATTTTGATTAGAAATTTTTCGAAACCATTTTCATTTCCTGTAAAAGTGGAGTGGAGAATGTGTGAAAACATTTTTACTGAACATTTACTACCCTCCAGGTACTGTTCTAAATGCTTTACATGTATTAACTCAGTCCTTGCCCAATCCCTATGAGTGAGGTGTGATTCTTATGTCTATTGTTAAAAAAGAGAAAATAAAGGCACAGAAAATTAAGCAAAAGCCTAATTAATTGAGGAGTTTTGGGAATGTGGGAGAATTATTTTAGTCTGGTTTTGTTACAGAAGAAATTATTGTCTATTTGCGTCCTTATACCAACAGTCTTTTCCACGAGTGCAGATGCAATTCCCTTTGTCTTCATGTTTTAATGGTGAAGTTAGTATGTCTCTCTCATATACAACACATTAAGATCTCCATTAGAACAATCCAATCATGGCAACATCACCTAGTGCTTCATATTCCACGAGAAATACTTAGTCATTGTTTTAGACAGAGCACTAGTGACTTGGATAACAGAAACAGAGACTGTAGAATGCAAACTTGATACTAAAGTAGTTATTGTGGGGAGTGGGAAAGAATACAGACTCTGGAGTGAGAAAGATATGCGTTCAAACCTTGGCTGTATCTCCTATCATGTGTCACGTGGGGCAAGCCTTTTGACCACTGTCAGCCTTGATTTCTTATTAAACAGTAGATAGTAATACACATCTGCAGAACAACTATGACCATTCAATGTGATAATTAAAAACATCAGTTTGGCCAGGCGCGATGGCTCATGCCTGTAATCCCAGGGGAGGCAAGGTGGGTGGATCACCTGAGGTCAGGAGTTCGAGACCAACCTGACCAACATGGAGAAACCCTGTCTCTACTAAAAACACAAAAAATTAGCCGGGTGTGGTGGCGCATGCCTGTAATCCCAGCTACTCAGAGGCTGAGGCAGGAGAATCACTTGAACCTGGGAGGGGGAGGTTGTGATGAGCCGAGATTGTGCCGTTTCACTCCAGTCTGGGCAACAAGAGCAAAATTCCATCTCAAAGAAAAAAAAAAGAGAGAAATAATAAAATAAAATTTAATTTAATTTAAAAACATCAGTTCCTGGTACAATCAATCCACTCTTGGATCAAAAAGTTCCCATTTTATGTTCACATAAGTTTTCCTGTGTCATATTGTATCTTTTAAATCAAGAAAATTAACACATATAGTTTATAGTCATGTTTCCAATGAGAAAATAATTATACCAAGAATGTCACAATTAGGGCAGAAATAGATTTATCTTACCGGCCCACCATTTGTAAACACATAGGCAACAGTATGAAGTTCTTCAGGTGGAGTTAGTTGACTCATTCGAAGTGGAGAAGACCACATCTGCAGATAGTCCTCAGCACTAACTATGTGTGTTACTAGAACATTTTGATTTATAACTGGAACATAACTGGCACATAAATTGGCACTACACAGCTGAAATACATGATCCTCTTGAGAGTACATGATCACAGACTGTCTTAGCAATATGCGCCTTGGTATCAAACAGAGTTTAGAATCTCATGTCTAGAATCTATATCATGTTCCGTGATCTAGAATCATCTCCCTTTATCCATCAGTCCACCATCACTACTTCCTGTAGGTTCACACCACTAGGTTAAATGACTCCCTTATGCTTCCACCACAGTTGAAGAATTGGCTGACCTTCCTTATACCAACATCCCAACTAAAAATCTATAATTCTAAATATTAAAACTTTAATATTTATGATGTCAATTTTCAATGAATTCCACAAGTTCATTTTTTTTTTAGGCTTAAAGGAGAAGTACGTGTTAATGAGCACATACACTGTCCTAGTTATCCTACCTGCCCATCATTTATAAACACATAGTTCAAAGTATAAAGTTCTTCAGCTGGAGTTGGCTGACTCGTTTGAAGTGGAGGAACCAGCATCCGCAGATACTCCTCATAGTTAACTATGTGTGTGTGACTAGAACACTCTGATTAAAAACTAGAACATAAATGACAAAGAAATCGACACTATTCTTCCCACTGGAAGGGTGTAGGCTCCATGGCATTCTCTTATCATCCAGGGAATGCATTTGATAATTTGATTAAATATTTTTCCCTGGGAAAGTACCTTTACATACAAATTTGGTGTACAATTTCAGAAGTGTGACCAGCCTAAGATCTGATTAATTTAGTGGACAGATGACCCCACTTAAAATCACCAAAATGGGGGTAAAAAAGGGTTTGTGAACTGTAGCCAATTATCCTGGATACTATCAGTTTTGTTATTTCTATGTAAACAAGGAATTCTCTGCTGAACTCACAGCAGTAAGCAGTGTGATATAGTATTTGTGTGTGCAATCTCTGGAATCTGAGAGACCTAGGTTCCGTCACTTTTCCAACTGGTTATACCTGGGAGAGCTACTTAAATGTATACTCTAAGATTCTATTTCCATAAAAAGGGCATAAAACAGTATCTAACTCGTGGTGCTCTTATAAGGATTACCAGAGACAAAGCACAAAGAGGATAGTGTATGTGCTGGTTAATACATATTTTCCTTTAAGCTTGAAAAAAAAAAAAAAACTTGTGGGATTTAGTGAA
Organism: Piliocolobus tephrosceles; assembly: GCF_002776525.5. Classification (NCBI taxonomy): domain Eukaryota; kingdom Metazoa; phylum Chordata; class Mammalia; order Primates; family Cercopithecidae; genus Piliocolobus; species Piliocolobus tephrosceles. Next base: position 18,664,389 of record NC_045445.1, read on the forward strand.
AATCGGCATTCTATATGTTAAAACATTAAAAAAATAAACTGCTCATGCAATAAACAGCTTCCTACAAACTAGACTTGATACTTTCAAAATCAATAAAAGCCCGGCACAAAAAAAACATGTTTGGTTTCAGCACACCAAATTTCCTTCTGGTTAACTAGTCGAAATGACTGCTACTTGCAATATCATAAGCATTTCTACGTGTCTAAGGTTTCAAATCTTTCTTTAGGAAACAAATCATTTGTTATTCCTGAAGTTTTAAATTAGTGTATTTAATACAAGCAAGCAGAAGGAGGGGAATGACGAAAATTACAGTAGAAGAAAATCAATGAAATTAAAAACAGAAAAATCAATGAAATCAAAAGTTGGTTCACAGAAAAGGTGAAAAATAAATCTAACAATCTTTTAGCTTGACTGACCAAGAAAAATAGAAAGGCCTACACCGATTATCAAAATCATAAATGAAAGAGGGGTTATTAATACTAACCTTATAGAAATTAAAAGGAATACATTTTGAACAGCTTTACGTCAACAAACTAAACAACTTAGATAACATGGAAAAATTCCTAGAAGACAAATTACTGACTCAAGAAGAAACAGGCTGGGCACAGTTGCACAAGCCTGTAATTCCAGCACTTTGGGAGGCCGAGGCTGGTGGATCACCTGAGGTCGGGAGTTTGAGACTAGCCTGACAAACATGGAGAAACTCTGTCTCTACTAAAAATACAAAATTAGCCGGGCGCGGTGGCACATGCCTGTAATCCCAGCTACTAGGGACGCCGAGGCAGGAGAATCACTTGAACCCGGGAGGCGGAGGTTGTGGTGAGTGGAGATTACGCCATTGCACTCCAGCCAAGGCAAGAAGAGCGAAACTGCGTCTCAAAATAAATGAATAAATAAATAAATAGTAAATAGAAAATCGAATTAGGACTATAGCATGAAAAGGGATTTAATTAGTAATTTAAAATCTCCCCAGAAATACGAGGCAAGCCAAGATGGCTTCGCGTGTAAATTCTAACAAACATTTAAAGAAGAAATAATACCAGTACTTAGCAATGTCTTCCAAAAAATAGCGGATGTGAGGCCAATATTACTGTGATATCAAAGCCAGAGAAATATATGACAAGATATATTTGCATGTCAGCTCCAAATTCACCCTTTTATCCTGCTGTGTGAGAAGGTTCTGCGTTCGTCCGCTGTGCAGTTGATAGTGAAGACCGCCTATAGAGAGCACCAGAGTCAGCTAAGGGGAGGGCTGCGCTTCCTGGTTGTGTGGGTGGCGCCCAGGTTCCTGCTGGGCGCGAAGTTTCTCTTCCGGACTCTGGCGCCCCACACAGGTTCCCAGTGTTAGGCTGGGGCAGGGCACGCCATGACCGGTAGCTTCCCTTCTTTCCACCCCCTTGAGCCGCACCGGATTGGTGCTTCTGGTGAGACGCCTACCCATGAGCATCACTCCTAAGCGTGCGAGGGGGCACATTTCCCATAACTCCCAGAGAGCAAGTTTCTAGAAAGTTCCACCAGTGGGGAGGCACCACAACTTCACTGCCATTTTGTGAGGTGCTGCCGCTGCTCCTCCGGCAAGGTCAGAACTTCAGGACTGTGAGTGGGGCAGTTTTTCCCTGGAAGCTTTAATTTCTCCCCGGAAATTGTCCGTTTTCCTCAGAAAGTGCCTTTTCTGAGGTGTTCTCTGTCAGGTGTGTGGTAGGGCTCCCTGGGAAAGTGGCTCCGCTCTAAGGACACTGCCATGGGCGCCTGTGTCAACCGTGGGGGGCGTTTTCCTTAGGCATCCCATCTCAACAATTTTGTGGGGCCGGGGGGTCTTTTCTTGGGGGCTCCCTCATTGATGCAAGGGAGTTTTCCTGCTGAAATAACCTGAGCCCAGGGTTGGGCACCCTGCCTTGGTTGCCTGTGTCAGCCTCGGGTGTGGCAGTGTTTCTTGTTTCTTCCCCGCTCGGTCACAGCCCTGAGGGGGGACTCAGCCTTGGGGACTCTATGTTCAGAGACCGGGGTGGTAGTGGCTGTGCCCTGGAGGCATGATCGCCGCCCTATGGGGTCACTCTCCGTGACAGGCTTTATCTCAGCCTGCGAGGGACTCTTCCTTGGGTGCTGTTTTCGGCCGTGGGGCGCATTTGTTCTTGGATGTCACTCGCTCTCAGGATGCGTTGGCTTTTCTTTGGTTCTGTTTATCCTTGATGGGGACGCTTACCAGACGCTTTCTCTTGGTGCTGGGTTTTTAAAATTATTATCTGTGGGTGCTGTCTCCCGGTGCCGCGAGGGAGTGGGCTGCTGTTCCTTGGATTCTCTGAGCCTGTGGTGGGACTCGGGGAACTCTGTGTCAGCCATAAGGGCGCCCAGCTGACCTTGGGAGCTCTGTCTCACTCCGGGGTTGGGTGCTTTTCCTTGGTTGGTTCTCAGTCCTGAGGGACCTCTTTCCCAGGGTTGTATCTGACCTTTCAGCCACAGCCTCGGATGTCTGTGCGGGAATCGGGGTCCAGAAATGTGTAAAGATTCCAGATTCGCCACACGCACACAACTCACTGTGCAATTATTCTTTCATTCCAGTCACTCTGTGGGTGTGCAGTGATCTCTCCTTAGGTCTACACTTGCAATTTTGTGCTGATTAATGAGATTGAGCACTTGTTTTAAAAAGTGTTTGTTTATTGATTTTTGATAGTTTTTTGGGATGAGGTCAGGCTGGAGTGCAGTGGCGTGATCTTGGCTCACTGCAACCTCGACCTCCCAAGGCTCACTCGATTCTCGTGCCTCAGTAGCTGGGACAACAAGCGCATGCCACCAAGCCTGGCTAATCTTTGTATTTTTTGGTAGAAACAGGGTTTCCCCAAATTGCCCAGGCTGGTCTCAAACTCCAGAACTCAAGTGATCTGCCCAATTCGGCCTCCCAAAGTGCTAGGATTACAGGCTTGAGCCACCGCGCCCGGCCATGCTTTTCCACTCTCTTAAGAGTGTCTTTTGAGAAATAGAAAATTTACATTTAATTATGTCTAATTAAACAATGTACTCTTTATGGTTAGAGCTTTTTTATCCTAATCAAAAACACCTTGGCCTATTCTAAAGCTGTAAAGCTAATATCTGATATTTTTTACTGGATTCACTATCTTTAATAACGTTTTCTGAAGTGGGATGGAGTAAGAGTCAAAGTTTGTATTTTCCCTACATTTATGAAGTGCATTTATTAAAAGCACTAATCTTTCCACAATGATTTACAGGAGTTCTTCTGTGGTAAATCTAGCTATTTTCCATTTCCAGATTGTTTCTGGCCTCTGTGTCCTCTGCTGTTGGTGTATTTGCCTGTCATTGCTCCAATACCACACTGTTTTAATTACTCTACCTTTATAGTAAATCTCATATTTAGTGGTGTATATCTACCAACTTACTTCTTTTCCTTAAAGATTGTCTTAGCTTTACCAAATCTTCAATTTGCATATACTTAAAACAATTGTCAATTTTCAGAAAAAATTTTGTTAACGTGGTGGAATTTTAAATATGATTGCTATGATCATTCTGAGAGAATTAACTATAATGTCTCTTAATAATGTCTTAGATTCCATTGAAAGAATATTTTCTCCATTCACTGCAGTCTTCAATTTCTCTCAGTGATGTTTTATAATTTTTGTGTAGTGCTCTAGCACATCTTGATTAGATTTATTCCTAAGTATTTGATTTTTTAACTGTTTTATGACATTTGAAATTTCATATTCTAATTATTTGTTGCTATTAATAATAAAGAAATACCATTGGTTTTTATTATATCGTGACTTGATTTTATTCTTTTACATTTTCTATGTACAGAACAATGCCATCTGTGAATAATGAAGATTTTATTTCTTTCCAAATTTTAAACCTATTATATTTTCCTGATGCTACTGTACCTTTTAGAACTTCCAGTTAATTGTTGAATGGATAGTGAACATCTTTGTCTTGCTTTCAACTCAGGGAGAAAATACTGATATTTCACTATGAATTATGGCATTCACTATTTTAACTATTTTTTTTTGTACATATGCTTACCAGAATGAGAAAGTAGCCCATTTTTCTTTTCTTTTCTTTTCTTTCTTTCTTTCTTTTTTTTTTTTTGTTTGTTTGTTTGTTTGTTTTTTGAGACAGAGTCTCGCTGTGTCACCCAGGCTGGAGTGCAGTGGCATGATCTTGACTCACTGTGACCTCTGCTTCCTGTGTTGAAGCGATTCCCCTGCCTCAGCCTCTCAAGTAGCTGGGACTACAGGTGTATGCCTCCATGCCCAGCTAATGTTTTGTATTTTTAGTAGAGATGCGGTTTCACCATTTTAGCCAGGATGGTCTCAATCTCCTGACCTTGTGATCTGCCTGCCTAGGCCTCCCAAAGTGCTGGGATTACAGGCGTGAGCCACCATGCCCAGCACTGCCCTTTTTTCTAAGATGCTGATAGTTTTTATCATGAATATATTTTAAACATCCACCCATCTATAATAATGATCATGTGGTGTTTCCCTGTATCTTTGTTGTTTTTAATGTGGTGCATTACGTTGATTGATTTTCAAATGTTAAAATCGTTCTTGCCTTTATGCAATATACTCCACCATGGCTGATGGAGTCCCTTTTAAGTATTATTGGATTTTATTTGGTAACCTTTAGTTTAGAATTTTTGTGTCTGAATTCAGGGGTGATCTTGGCTTGTATTTTTGGCTTGATCTTGTAGTTTTTCTTTCTTCCAATGTCCTTGTCAAATGTTATCAGGTTTGTATCAATCTCCTAGAATGAGGACAAAGAAAAGGAATTATTTTTCCTAACAAGGATCGATACACATTGGTTTATCCATCTTCAAAGAGGTAATAATATTTTTATCTACTTTTGGTTGATGAGAGCTGCTTATTCCACAAGCATTCTGATTGGTTTTCGTTTTGCCATTTTTCTTTTTTTTTTTTTACTTAGCATGCATTAAAATTAGGTTTCTTTTCCTGAGAACAGAGTGTTTGCTGAGACTTGGTATTTTGGCTCATGATTAAATGTCAAATTAATGATTCACATTCTTGGTTGTATACACATATGCAGACTGTTTGCCATTTTGTGATTGTTAGATTTTTGTTATAAGTGGAATATGTTCATTGATGTTTTTCCGGAAACAATGCCTGATAAAGCAGAGAAGGTTGCTACAGAACCTCAAAACGTGTTTAAACCTCCCAGGGAATCTGATAGTTCATCATCTCAAAAAAGGCAGAAGATGGTTGTGTTGGTAAGGAAACAAGGAGCAAGAGACAGCCTTGTTGAAGGCTCTGCCATGTCAGAGGAAAGGGGTAAGTAAGCCTGTCCTCACCTCCTCTTCATGATCTATCCAGTGCAGTCAGCCTCCTGCCTCTTCTTCTTCACTGAAACTGTCCTAGTCAAGGTGAACAGTTTTGGGACGTTGCCATTAATTTCTCAGCAGCATTTGACAGTTGTTCACTCGATCCTTCATGGAAATCTTCTAGGATTTTCGTTTTCCAAAATCATCTTTTAAAATTTCTTGTCCTTAATCCCTATCTTTTTTTTTTTTTTTTTTTTTTTTTTTTTTTTTTTTTTTTTATGAGTTGGAGTTTCTCTCTTGTAGGCCAGGCTGGAGTGCAGTGGGCCATCTTGGGTCACTGCAACCTCCGTCTCCAGGGTTCAAGCAATTCTCCTGCCTCAACCTCCAGAGTAGCTGGGGTTATACGCACCAGCCACCAGGCCCAGTTAATTTCTGCATTTTTAGTAGAGATGGGGCTTCGACATGTCAGCCTTTCTGATCTCAGACTCCTCAGCTAAGGTGATCCACCCACCTCAACCTCCCAAAGTGCTGGGATTACAGGCATTCTTTTTTTCTACCTTTCTTTTTCTTGTCTCCTCTATATATTGTAAAAAAATTTCTGAATCCAAGCATTTCTCTCTCTTCTTTTCCACTCTGCCATGATCAATCACTGAGCTACTGTGATATCTCCATGTTTCCCATTATTGCCCCCATCGAACACATACCCTCCAACCCTGCAGCCAGGTCATCATGTTGGCATGTAAATCACATAATGTCATGTTGGTCCTGAGAACCCATTCTCAACTCCCCTAAGCACTCAGAACAGATGGTGAACCTGCTTTAGTCTGAGGTTCTGCATGGCCTGGCCTCCATCGCCCTCTCCTAACAGGGGCCCCATCCATCTCCTGGCTCTCTCTGCTTCTCTCTTTCACCCCATAGTGCCCGGTCCATCCTCACTCCAGCCCATACCCTTTGGCCTCACCGCAGCCTGGAGCTCCCTGTCTGCCTCTGCATAGGCGGCTCTGCTTCTTCCTCCAAGCCCTGCCCAATGGCACCTCTTCAGAAGACCCTGCCCAACCAGCGACAACCCCTGAGGCAACCTCTGCTGCTGTCTCCTGCAGGCCTGTGGACGGCTTCCCCAACACCAGCCTAGCGCTGCTTGTTTCATTTGCTCATTTGCTCATTTACTCATTGTGCACGTACTGTCTGACTGCCCCATGAGGTTGCGAGCTCCACAAGGGCAGGGAACGTTGCTCTCTTGGCTGCTTACTGCTGATCCCCAGCTCCTGGCATGCTGCCTACCACAGATGATGAATAAATGAAAGAAGTGACAGGCCTGGAGTGAAAAGAAAGTCACTTTTCTGAGGCAGAAAAGAAGGATGATGAAGATCATACACTAAAAGGGATTTTTGGTGATGGAGTGCTTATAGAACTTTCAGCACTAATGACCGCCTCTATTTTCTCAGAATATATTTGATGTAGAGAGGAGGCCGCTTGAGGTGTATCCAAGTTGTCTGGCTTCCAGCTTAGTAAAGCATGGCAGGTTGTATGTGAATTTGAGAAGTCATGATGTCAACTGAGACTTGCTGCTTTCAACTAGTAAAGCAGAGCAAGCTGACACTAACCCATGAGTACCAGGGATCTGTGTTTGTTAGAGTTGTGCTGTCTTACTTGGTTTCCATATGTATTCATAGGGTCAGAAAATAAGAGGTGGTTTTATTGTATTAGGTGTCCTGGCCTCAGTTTGTCAGGCCTGGGGTTTCCCCGTGGTATGTCTTCCCAATTATAAAATAAATAATTCCCTAGAAACTGAGGAGCACATAGATGTACCCGTAGGGGTGATGAAACACACATGTCTCACAGCTCAGCTTCTCAGTTTGGTTTCCAGATCTGTCATTCATGATGTCTATGTGGAGGGGAAATAAAGTGGTCAAACTCCAACTGACGGCTTTTTGTCAAAATCGGTTTCAACAGAGCTTGTAGCAGGAGATGGTATTTCACTCAGCTAACTGGATTGTCAGATTGATGACTTCACTGGTTTCAGGAAGATGCGCCTATGCGGAAACCTGGTAGCAATGCACCCGTAGGAGGAATCATTACCAGCAAATTCTTTGGAGATGACTTAAAAGTCACAGAAATACTCCCTTTTTCAAAAATCCAAAAAGATATTAATGCTGAAATAAAAGGTAAATTAGTGAAGGATATTCTACACTCTGAACTAAGAAAGTAGTATAAGAATGTCTGTTTGGAGCTGGGCGCGGTGGCTCACATCTGTAATCCCAGCACCTTGGGAGGCTGAGGCGGGTGGATCATGAGGTCAGGAGTTCGAAACCAACCTGACCAACATGGTGAAACCCCATCTGTACTAAAAATACA
>NC_045445.1:18672121-18732919 GCF_002776525.5 Piliocolobus tephrosceles
GCCTGGGTGACAGAGCAAGACTGCATCTCAAAAAAAAAAAAGTCTGTTTTTTAAAAAAAACTCTAGGAAGTCTCTCTTTCCGTGATTGAGAAGATATCCATGTTATCTGCTGAGGCTCATTCTTTGCCAGAGTTGAGTTTGCTCATAATTTATGGTGGGTCCTCTCTTCTTTGGCTAAAATATGGTACACCTTTTCTTTTATTTTCTTACTTGGTTTTGATTAAAAGAATTTCATTCCTATGTAAATGCAGGTGTCTTTTTTAAATTTAGTTTTCGTATGTGCAAGTATCTTTATTTAAGCATTTAAAACATTTAGCCTATGAAACCTGATTGCTGAGGTATAGATTAACCAAGATTCACTTCTATTCTTCCTTATATTTTATAATACTGAAGTTTTTTTAAACATCTTCAGAACATGAAAAAATCTTTAAATATCTTGAAGGACTGCAAGCACCTATAGAAGTCAAGGGACAATATTTTGAATCCATCATCAAGGAAGCAGTAAGGTGGGTAGAAATAGGAACTGTTCAATTTCTTTAAGCACTTCGGCCCAACACAGTACTGGGGGTGAGCGTGGGGGAACAGCCCGTGTCATGAATTTCTCAAACCCCAGCCCTCACTCATAGTTATGCCTGTCTCCACAGTTACTTAGGTTAATGTTATCTGAATCTAACTCATTTTTTTAAGCCTATGGAGACTTCCATTCTTACCATAGTCTGAGGTGTGCATTCTCCCTCAATTGACACTCTTTGTATTTGGTCGATCACCTCTTTTTTTAAAAATGTGTGTAGGTACATAGGAGATGCATGTATTTCTGGGGTATATGAGATACTGTAATACAGACAACAATGTGTAATAAACACATCAAGGTAAATGGAGTATCTATCACCTCAGGCATTTATCTTTTGTGTTACAGACAATCCAGTTATACATTTTTCATTATTTTTAAATGTACAATTAAATTATTACTGACTATAGTCACCCTGTTGTGCTATGAAATATTGCATCTTATTTATTCTATTTTTCTACCTATTAGTCATCCCCACTTTCCTCCACCCCCACTAACTTTCCCAGCCTCTGGTAACCATCATTCTACTCTCTATCTCCATTAGTTCAGTTATTTAACATTTTTACTCCCACCATTGAGTGAGAACATGCGAAGATTGTCTCTTTGTGCCTGGCTTATTTCACGTAACATAATGACCTTCAGTTCCATCCATGTTATTGCAAATGACTGAATCTCATTCATTTTCATTGCTGAACAGTACTCCATTGTGTATATGTGCCACATTTTCTTTATCCATTCATCTGTTAATGGACACTTAGATTGCTTCCAAATCTTGGCTACTGTGAATGGTACTGCAACAAACATGGGAGTGCAGATATCTTTTCAGTACACTGACTTCCTTTCTCTTGGGTATATACCCAGCAGTGGGATTGCTGGATCATATGATAGCTCCATTTTTAGTTTTTTGAGCAACCTCCAAACTGTTCTTCATAGTTGTTGTAGTAACTTATATTCCCACCAACAGTGTATGAATGTTCCCTTTTCTCCACACCCTCTCCAGCATTTGTTATTGCCAGCTAGACTACCTCTTACCATGCAGGTACATTTCTATTTCCATGCCGACTGTTACTTCATCTTTTTTATCGCCCACAGTGCTTCCTACGGGATAGGTTGTTTGGCTGTCTTTTGGTTAATAACATGTCTCTTTCTTTTCAGTTATATAAGACGAGACATAATTCTGCACCTTGAGAAGAAACTGAAACGTATGATTTGAGAGTACTTGTCCATGGAGGACTATCACATTTGTCCATGGAGGACTATCACATCCCAAATGCATAATCTCATTAATGAGTGAGGAGAGAAAAGGATCAGATTGCTGTTTTCTACAATGGAGCAGGATATTGCTGAAGTCTCCTGGCACATGTTGCTGAATCAAATGGCCTTCAAGAGGCTAAGAAATTTCTGTTAGTAAAAGTTGTTCTTTTTCCCTAAGCATTTCGTTTGAAAGGATAACTTGTTTTTTGGTTGTTTTGTATTCCCACCTGTGCTGGTAGATATTATTAACCCATTAGGTAAATACTCTTACAGTCGTGGTTTCTGCAGCAGCTCACATTGTTGCAGCTGGTATTTATAACTACCTTCTTTCACTACCCACTTCGCATTCCCTTTGCCCTGAGATAGCATGTCAGTTGGTCATGGTGCTTGACCTGGCAGGATGACTCAAACCTTCATTACTGACAAGTCTGAACCATTAGATATTCTGTCTGGATGGGGTTACTTTAATTTCCCATTAACTTTAATCGCAAAACATGGGAGGACTAAGGAGCTCTCTAGACATACCAGACATACACTTTCTTAGCCCCTAGTATAGTAGGAACCCGATCTCAGCCAGTAGCAGACCCCCTACTTTGTCTCTTGGTTGAGAAGAGTGAACAGTCCAAATTGGTCAGCTTGCAGACATGACTTTTTTTCTTCCCCCCCCCCCCCCCCTCCGGAATCTCTGTCTGTCACCCTGGCTGGAGTGCAAACTTGGCTCACTGCAGCCTCCGCCTCCCAGGTTCAAGCGTTTCTCCAGCTTTAGACTCCTGAGTAGCTGGGACTACAGGCACGTACCACCGCATCCAGCTAACTTTTGTATTTTTCATAGAGATGGGGTTTCACCATATTGGGCAGGCTGGTCTCCAACTTCTGACCTCAGGTGATCTGCCCACCTTGGCCTCCCAGAGTGCTGGGATTATAGGTGTGAGCCATGGCACTTGGCCAGACACAACTTTCATTTTGATGGAATCACTTTGGTTTCCCCTGTTGAAAAAATTCCTCAATGGGTAACTAAGTCCTCTAGTCCAGCAAAGCCAAAAGTTGGCTGCTTGACAGCACAGTTTGCTTCTTGAGCATAAGAAGCAACATTTTTTTTTTTTTTTTTTTGAGACGGAGTCTCGCTCTGTCGCCCAGGCTGGAGTGCAGTGGCCGGATCTCAGCTCACTGCAAGCTCCGCCTCCTGGGTTCAGGCCATTCTCCTGCCTCAGCCTCCCGAGTAGCTGGGACTACAGGCGCCCACCACCTCGCCCGGCTAGTTTTTTGTATTTTTTAGTAGAGATGCGGTTTCACTGGGTTAGCCAGGATGGTCTCGATCTCCTGACCTCGTGATCCGCCCGTCTCGGCCTCCCAAAGTGCTGGGATTACAGGCTTGAGCCACCGCGCCCGGCCAAGAAGCAACATTTTGTTACTAGATACCCAGGAGTAATAGTGAGAGAAGGCCCACATACTGCCTCCTTCATTTTTGAAGTCATGGATGTGGCTATGGGAGAAAGAGTTCCATATACTTGATGCTGGGATTCAGCTTTGCCACTTTCTAGATTGTCAGCCAAGCCCCACAAAGCACTGGCACAAAGCTGCAACTACAACTCGGGCTTTAAAAGATCCTTCCGTGTTCTATTGAGCCAGCCACTTCAGGATGCTGAAGACCATCACAAGACTAGTGAAATCCATTAGCATGAGCCCATTCCCATACTTCATTTCCTGTAAAGTGAGCTTCATGTTTAAAACTGTTGCAGTGTGGGATACCACAATGGTGGATACAGCCTTTCCTAGTATCACAGTATTGATTTTCTTGAAGTACCGTGGGTGGGAATGAAAATCCATATGCATAGTAAATGTCTATTTGAGCAAGATCAAAATGATGCCCCTTCAATTTTGGAAGCAGATCCAAGTAATTACAGTGCTGAGTGGCCACTCTGGGACGTGGTGCCATATTGGGGACTCAGTGTTGGTCTCTGCTGCTGGCAGATTGAATAGTGAGCAGTGGCTGTAGTGAGATGGACCTGGTAAGTGAAAGTTCATGTTGCCAAACCCATGAATGATCTTTATGTCAGCCGCCACAATCATGATGCGCCATTACTGCTTAGAAGATAGAAGGGTGCACCTAAGGAGGTATGGAGGTGGCTCAAGTAGCTTAGAGTGGCCTCAGCCAAGACCATGAGTATACGGCTACCTCAGTTCTAAAACTTGAAGAAGTTAGACCTGCCCATAACTCAGATGAGCTTGAAAACAGTTTCTCTCTGAGTCCTCAGTTAGTCAGCAGCCTGGTTGATACCTTAACTTTCATTTTGTGAGATCCTAAGCAGAGAAACCAATCCAGGCTGCATGAATTTCTGATCTACAGAACTGCTTATATATTTGTGTTGTTTTAAGCTGCTAAATTGGGGATAATTTCTTTTGCAGTAGTAACAAACTTAATACATGTTGTGCCTACATATTCTGAAGTAACAAATGAAAATCAGGCATGTTTTTTATTTTCTAGTCAACTGGTCACAGGGAACTCCACTGAGACCACAGGTGCAGGACTAGGGAAGCTTCTCTTTTTCTGCGCCCCGATCTATGCTAGCAGGGTTTCAGGCACTTGTCAATGGGTCACGATACCGCACAACATTGAGGTATATGCTAAAGCAAGCATCTATTATGCAACTTTGTTGTGTGTTCCTTGTTTAGTGGTAAGAAAGGCAAGATGTAGGAACTTGCTGTTCACCTTATGAGTACCATCTTGACATACCAGACTACTAGATTGTTAAATGTTTCACTCAGAAGACCCTGATTTTGTGTGGCAATTATTTCTCACATAATGTCTTGCAGGTGTGTTTCTAATGTGTCTGGATTAGTTGCTACCTCCTGCTCAGTCAGCATAATGTCATCAGGGCAAAGAATGGTGTCACATCTGGTTTAAGAGAAAGGTGGTCATGGTCCCTAGGGACTGATTTAGGATATAAACCTAGAGAGTTGATATAAGCTTGAAATAGGAGATGATAGTACATTACTCTCCTCTCTAGCTGAACCCAAACTCTTGTTTATGACAATTACTGAAAGAAAACAAAACATTCACCTAATCAGGATTATGTATCAGGTTCCCAGGGATGTCACAGTTGCTGACGCAACAAAACCACCTATAGTACAGCAGCTGCAGTTGGAACAATTTGATTAAGTTTATGGTGCGATCTTAGCTCACTGCCACCTCCACCTCCCAGGTTCAAGCAATTCTTTTGCCTCAGCCTCCTTGTGTAGCTGGGATTATAGTCACACACTATCACACCTGGCTAATTGTTTGTATTTCTTAGTAGAGATGGAGTTTCACTATGTTGGTGAGGCTAGTCTCAAACTCTTGACCTCGAATGATCTGCCCACCTCAGACTCCCAAAGTGCTGGAATTACAAGCGCGAGCCACCGCGCCAGGCCCCAGCTATTTTTTGTATTTTTGGTAGAGCTGTTGTTTCGTCATGTTGACCAGCCTTGTCTGGAACTCCAGACCTCAAGCCATCCACCCGCTTCTGCCTTCCAAATCCTGGAATTACAGGTGTGAGCCACTGTGTCCAGCGAAAACTTCAGTTTTAAGTGAAACGCAGAAACAAAATCAGATAGTCAGAAAATGAGATACTGCATGTTCTCATTCATATGTGGGAGCTAAACAATGGGTACACATGAACATAAAGGTAGAAACCATTGACTCTGAGGACTCCAAAAGGGAGGTGGAGGGGAGGGAGGGAGTGGGTCAGAGGGTTGAAAAACTACCTATTGGATACTCTCTTCACTATTTGGGTGACAGGTTCACTAGAAGCCCAAACCGGCATTATGCAATTATACCCAAGTGAGAAACCCAAAAGAAAGCTTCAGTTTTGAATCTTAACCAGATATACATGAAGAGGATTACTATAGTTGGACACCTTTACAGGTTTCTATGTTAGTTTTTGGTATTGAAGCAGACACCTGTTCCTTGACCACTTTATTAATTGTATATCCTCTTTGTACAACATCCAAAATAGAAGGCTGGCACTTTTGGTTCTGTAACTATAATTCTTTACTGCAGTCTTCTACAGCTTTTACAGAGTTCATAGTCCCTAATATCTGCCATTCTCCAATTGTCCTGGGTGGAGAAATGGCTACCATAGTAAACTTCTGCCTGATAATTAGAGTTTCTGGAAACATGCAGGGCTCATTGTTTAAGAGTGACTCCACTTGGGCATTCCGGTGGATGGCCTACAGGTTTTCTCGCAGTGTATACTAAAGTCTCCGGAATGAATAACCCTAGGAACTTGAGGAACTGGCTCTTTCTAGAATTTTGGATGCCAAGATACAAATACTGGTTTTCTCAAAAGCACTGCACATGGGAAGGAAAATCCATATCTAGACTAAATGTCTGTTCAGGTAAGAAGAAAGCACTTCTCTTTTCATAATAGAAGTGATCCATTGTAATCCACATACCAACTAGTGGCTGGCAGATCATTCTGGAGTCTGGGGCCAAATTGGGGACTTAGAGTTGGTCTCCATCCCTGGAAGTTTGTTCACTCAGCAATGACCATAGCCAGGTTTGAAATGGTGAGTGGAAGTCCATGCTACTGAGCATAATCTCCATCCCTGACAGTTTGACCACTTTGTTTGTTGAGCCCATAAGATTATGACACAAGTGTTGGGGAAAGGGGCTGATTAATACCTAGATAATAAGTACCTTATCCATCCAATTATTAAAATTCTGCTCTGCTGAGGATACCCTTTGCTGAGAACTCTCATGAGACCCAAATATCTTCACATTGTATGTCCATTTGCAAAGGTCTGTCCACATATTTGTTTTTTTTCTCAGACCTCCTTGTCACAAATTTTTAATCATGTGTCCTCAAAGTCCCTGACAATTCAGTTAATAAGTGTGACACAGCCCATGCATGATACAGACTTACACGTCTGGATATGTCTCTTCCAAGAAGGTGCACTGCTCAAAGTTCTTCCCTCTGGGAGGATGTCCCATCACCACTGTCCTTCAGGGCTGTCCCGGTCAGGACTGTCATATGCAGCTGTCCACTTGTGGCTTGTGTGGTAGTCAGGATTCTAATTATGCCCCTCCAAGAGTCCAGTCTCGTGGTTATTCAATCAAATACGCATATGAGTACTGCTGTGGTGGGATTTTTTAATGCAAAAATGAGTATTTTATTTTGATAACACTAGAAGAAACAAACAAAACAACTGTGTTCCTGTATCGAAGTGAAAACAATGTTGAATCTTTCTTATCAATCAAATATATTCCAAAAGAAAATGTGTTCTATGAAGGTTCTGAAGTCCAGGCAAATATTAACACAATAGGCTAAGAAGTTGTAATACTGAAAATGACTCTCTTCTAACAGGGTACTTACCAAACATAATTTTTAATTTTAATTTTAATTAATTTGTTTATTTTGAGACGGAGTCTCCGTTTGTCGCCCAGGCTGAAATGCAGTGACGTGATCTCTGCTCACTGAAGCTTGTGCCTCTCAGGTTCAAGTGATTCTCCTGCCTCTGCCTCCTGAGTAGCAGGGATTACAGGTGCCCACCACCATGCCTGGCTATATTTTTTAGTTTTAATTTTAATTTTTTTACAAACATAACTTTTGAATTACAAAACCAGCGAAGTAATCCCTTCCAAATAATTGTGTCAAGAGTGAAACTGTTCGTTCCATTAAAACTCTAAAAATTTCGCTGTAATGTTTTTTACCACTATGGACAATTCAAGTAAATTTTGCTGCACTTAAAATAATTCGTGAAAGTGGAAAAATGAGCCGGTCACGGTGGCTCACACCTGGCATCCCAGCACTTTGGGAGGCCAAGGCAGACAAATCACTTAAAGTCAGGAGTTTGAGACCAGCCTGGCCAATGTGGTGAAACACCGTCTCTACTGAAAATACAAAAATCAGCCGGGCATGGTGGTGCATGCCTGTAATCCCAGCTTCTTGGGAGGATGAGGAGGGAGAGTCACTTGAATCTGGGAGGCGGAGGTTGCAGTGAGCCAAGATCATGCCACTATACTCCAGCCTGGGTGACAGAGCCAGACTCTGTCTCAAAAAAATAAAAAAGATAGAAAAATATACAAAGTTCCAGATTAAAATGATTAATAGATGCAATATAATAACATTTCCCCTCTTTTCATTTTTCTTTCTTTCTATTTTTTTTTTAAGACAGTCTCATTCTGTCACCCAGGCTGTAGTGCAGTGGTGTGATCAAAGGTCAATGCAGCCTCAAACTCCTAGTCTCAAGTCTCCCAAGTACCTAGGACCACAGGTACATGCTCAGCTAATTTTTGTATTTTGTGTAGAGACAGGGTTTCCCCATGCTGCCCAGGCTGCTCTTGAACTCCTGCGCTCAAGGAATCCACTCACCTTGGCCTCCCAAAGTGCTAGGATTACAGGTGTTAGCCACCACACTGGGGCCCTCATTTTTCTTATCAATTAACAGTAATGGTTACCTTTAACAGATAGAGGTTGACTTTTATTTATTTATTAATTTATTTTTATTTTTAGAGAGAGCCTGTTACCCAGGCTGGAGTGCAGTGGCGTGATCTCAGCTTACTGCAAACCCCACCTCCCCAGTTCAAGCGATTCTCCTGCCTCAGCCTCCCAAGTAGCTGGTGGCACTAGAGGTGCACACCACCACACCCGTCTAATTTTCTGTATTTTTAGTGGAGACGGGATTCATCATGTTGGCCAGGCTGGTCTCGAACTCCTGACCTCAGGTGATCCAGCCACTTCGGCTTCCAAATGTGTTGAGATTACAGGCGTGAGCCACTGTGCCTGATAGGGGTTGACTTTAAAACACAACCCCCTCAAATGAAAATTTCAGTTTGTTGTTGTTGTTTCTTTTTCTTATCTTTTTTCTTTTTTATAGATGGAGTCTCTTCTTTCGCCCAGGCTGGAGTGCAGTGGCACGATCTCGGCTCACTGCTACCTCCGCCTCCCAGGTTGAAGCGATCCTCCCACCTCAACTTCTGGAGTAGTTGGGACACAGGTGCGCTCCACCATGCCCGGTTAATTTTTGTTTCTTTCTTTTTTTTTTTTTTTTTTTTTTTTTTTTTTTTTGGTTCATTGGTTGCTTTGTAGAGCCGGGATCTCACTATGTTACCCAGGCGATTTCATCCCACTGTGTGAGAAGGTTCTGCGTTCCTCTGCTTATGATGCTGTGCAGTTGTTACTGAAGGTCGCCTGTAGAGGGCGCCAGAGTCAGCGAAGGGGAGGGCTGCGCTTCCTGGTTCTCTGGGGCATGAGACTTCTCCTCAGGACTCTGGCGCCCCCGACAGGTTCCCAGTGTTCAGCTGGGGCAGGCATGCTGTGGCTGGTTATTTCCCTTCCTTCTATTCCCCTTGGGCAGAACGGGATCAGTGCTTCTGGTGAGACGCCTCCCCATGCACATCACTCCCAGGTGCCCTAGGGGGCACATTTCCCACAATTCCCAGAGGGCAGTTTTCTAGAAAGTGCCACCAGTGGGGAGGCGCCACAACTTCACTGCCATTTTGTGAGGTGCCGCCGTGTCTCCTCCAGCAAGGTTGGGACTTCAGGACTGTGAGTGGGCAGTTTTTCCTTGGATGCTTTAATTTCACCCCAGAAAGTGTCCTTTTTCCTCGGAAAGCATCTTTTCTGTGGTGTTCTCTGTCCGGTGTGTGGTAGGGCTCCCTTGGGGAAGTGGCTCCGCTCTGGGCACACCACCATGGGCACCTGTGTTAGCCGTGGGGGAGCAATTTCCTTGGGCACTCGGTCTCGGCTATGTTGTGGGGCAGGGGGCTTTTCTTTGGGGGCTCCCTCTCGGTGATGCTAGGGACTTTTCCTGCTGAAATGACCTGAGCCCTGGGGTTGGGGACCATGCCTTGGTCGCCTGTGTCAGCCTCGGGTGCAGCAGTGTTTCATTCCTGCTCAGTCGCAGTCCTGAGGGGGGACTCTGCCTTGGGGACTCTATATTTGCTCATGCAACGTGGTGGTGGTGGTTGTGCCCCAGACGCATGATCACAGCCCTGTGGGGTCACTGTTGGGGGCTTTATCTCAACCCCAAAGGGACTTTCTTGGTTGCTGATGTTGGCCGTGGGGCACATTTGTCATTGGATGTCACTCCCTCTCAGCTAGGATGTTTTGCCTTTTCTTTGGATCTGCTTATCCCCGATGTGGACGCTTACCGGATGCTTTCTCTTGATGCTAGGTTTTTAAAATTATTATCTGTGGGTGCCCTCTCCTGGTGCCACGGGGGAATGGGGTGCTATTCCTTGGATTCTCCAACCCTATGGTGGAACTCAGGGAGCTCTGTGTCAGCCATGCGGGAGGCCACGTGACCTTGGGAACTCTGTCTGGCCCCAGGTTGGGATGCTTTTCCTTGGTTGGGTGATCTCAATTCTGAAGGAACTCTTTGCCGGAATTCTATCTGACCTTTCAGCCACAGCCTCAGGTGTCTGTGTGGGAATGGGGGTCCAGAAATATTCGTAGGTTCCAGCTGTGCCACATTTGAACACTCACAATACAGTTAGTCTTTCATTCCAGCCACTCTGATGGGTGTGCAGTGTTCTCTCCTGGTATTCCACCCAGCCAATTGGATTCTCAGATTGATGACTTCACTGGTTTCAGCAAAGATGGGCTGATGCAGAAACCTGGTAGCAATGCACCTGTGGGAGGAATCATTACCAGCAATTTCTCTGGAGATGACCTAAAATGCAGAGAAATATTCCCTTTTCCCAAAAGCCAAGAATAAATTAATGCTGATATAAAATGTCAATTAGTGAAGGAAATCCGATGCATTGGACGAAGTAAGTAGTATAAGAATGTCTGTTTTATAAAACTATAGAAAGTCTCTATTTCTGTGATTCAGAAGATATTTATGTTACCTGTTGAGGCTCATTCTTTGCCAGAGTTGAGTTTGCCCATAATTTATGGCGGTTCCTCTTTTCTTTGACTAAAGCATAATACATTTTTCTTTTTCTTTTCTTACTTGGTTATGGTTAAAGGAGTTTCGTTCATATGTATGTGCAGGTGTCTTTTGTATTATTTAGGTTTTGTATGTGCGAGTATCTTGATTTAAGCATTTAAAACATTTTAGCCTGTGAAGCATGATTGCTGAGGTACAGATTCACTTCTATTCTTCTTTATATTTGATAATACTGAAGTTTTTTTAAAAAACATCTTCAGAATATGAAAAAATCTTCAAATTGCGTGAAGGGGTGCAAGGACCTATAGAAGTCGAAAAACGATTTTTTGAATCCATCTTCAAGGAAGCAGCAAGGTGGGTAGAAATAGGAACTGTCCAATTCTGTAAGCACTTGGGCCCAGTAGAGTACTGGGGGTGAGTGTGGGAGAACAGTCCCTGCCTTGAGTTTCTCAAATCCTTGTCCTCACTCATAGTTACGGCTGTCTCCACAGTTACTTAGGCTAATGTTATCTGAATCTAACTCATTCTTCGAAGACTATGGAGACTTCCATTCTCACCATAGTCTGAGGTGCGCATTGTCCCTCAATTGACACTCTTTGTATTTGCTAGGCTATCACTTTTTAAAAAATTTGTGTAGGTACATAGCCAATGCATATATTTCTGAGACATATTAGATCTTGTGATACAGACAACAATGTGTAATAATCACATCAAGGTAAATGGGGTATCTATCACGTCAAGCTTTTATCCTTTGTGTTACAGACAGTCCAATTATACTCTTCATTATTTTTAAATGTACAATTATTACCGACTATAGTAACCCCATTGGGCTATGAAATACGACATCTTATTTATTCCATTCATCTACCTATTAATCATCCCCACTTCCCACACCGTCCACCCCCACTAACCTTCCCAGCCTCTGGTAACCATCATTCTACTGTCTATCTCCATTAGTTCAGTTGTTTTACATTTTTGCTCCCACAAATAAGTGAGAATATGTGAAGTTTGTCTTTCTGTACTTGGCTTATTTCACTTAACATAATGACCTTCGATTCCATCCATGTTGTTGAAAATGACTGAATCTCATTCTTTTTTATGGCTGAGTAGCACTCTATTGTGTATGTGTACCATATTTTCTTTATCCATTCATCTGTTAGTGGACACTTCAGTTGCTTCCAAATTTTGGCTACTGTGAATGGTTCTGCAACAAACATGGGAGTGCAGATATCTCTTCGGTACACTGATTTCCTTTCTCTTGGGTGTATACCAAGCAGTGGGATTGCTGGATCATATGATAGCTCCATTTTTAGATTTTTGAGCAACCTCCATACTGTTGTTCTTCATAGTGGTTGTAGTAATCGATATTCCCACCAACAGTATATGAAGGTTCCGTTTTCTCCACACCCTTGCCAGCATTTGTTATTGCCGGCTAGACTACCTCTTACTGTACAGATACATTTCTGTTTCCATGCTGACTGTTACTTCATCTGTCTATCCCTCACAGTGCTTCCTACAGCATAGGCTCTTTGGCTATCTTTGGTTAATGACATGTCTCTTTCTTTTCAGATGTATGAGATGAGACTTTGTTCAGCACCTTGAGAAGAAACTGAAACATATGATTTGAGAATACTTGTCCATGGAGGATTATCACACCCCAAATGCATAATCTCGTTAATGATTGAGGAGAGAAAAGGATCAGATTGCTGTTTTCTACAATGGAGCAGAATATTGCTGAAGTCTCCTGGCATATGTTACTGAATCAAATGGCCTTCCAGAGGCTAAGAAATTTCTGATAGTAAAAGATGTTCTTTTTTCCTAAGGATTTTATTTAAAAGGATTTTATTTGTTTTTTGGTTGTTTTGTATTCCCACCTGTGCTGGTAGATATTGTTAACTCATTAGGTAAATACTATTACAGTCATGGTTTCTGCAGCAGCTCACATTGTTGTAGCTGGTATTTATAACTGCCTTCTTTCACTACCCATTTCGCATTTCCTTTGCCCTAAGATAGCATGTCATTTGGTCATGATGCTTGGCCTGGCAGGATGACTCAAACTTTCATTACGTAAGAGTCTGAACCATTAGATGTCCTGCTGGATGGGGTTGCTGTGATTTTCCATTAACTTTAATTGCAAACACGGGAGGACTAAGAAGCTCTCTAGACGTATCAGACTTACTCTTCCTTAGCCCCTGGTGTAGTAGAAACCTGATCTCCTCTTTTTTTTTTTTTTTCAGTTTCCATCACCTGAGCCAGTAGCGGACCCCCTACTTAGTCTTTTGGTTGAGAGGAATGAAGAGTTCAAAGTGAAACCCCTGTCTCCAACACAACAGTTTTTTAAAATTAGGTGGGTGTGGTGCTGCATGCCTGTAGTCCCAGCTACTTGGGAGGCTGAGGCGAGAGGATCACTTGAACCCAGCAATTTGAGGCTACAGTGAGCCATGATCACGCCACTGCACTCCAGCCTGGGAGACAGAGCAAGACCTTGTCAAACAAACAAACAAACAAACAACACCACCGATGCCCCCCCCACCCCAATAAAAACACATAAAAGCAGACAAATTTCTCCACCAGAGAGCAGAAAAAGAAGTACAAGATAGTCAAAGGACAAGGGGATTTGATTGGGCTTTACTGTTTTGAAGACGTAGGTGTACACAATGAAGCTATACTGGAGGGCCTAGGAGCTGAGAGTGGTCCCTGGCTGTCACCCAGGAAAGAAACCAGGACCTCATTTCTACAACCTTAAACACAGGAATAGATCATCAATGTCCTCAGTCATTAAGGAAATGGAAATCAAATCCACAAGGAGATGCTAATTCACCTCACTGGGATGAATATTAACAAGTACTTAACAAGTGTTGTAGAGGATGTGGAGAAATTGGAACCCTCCACCATTGCTGCTGGGAATGTAAAATGGTGTAGCATCTTTGTAAAATAGTCTGGCATTTCATGAAAGAATTGATAATAAAGTTATCAAATGACCTGGAAATTCCACTTCTAGCTAAATATCCAAGAGAAATACAAGCATATATCCATAGAAAAACTTGCACACAAATATTTGAAGCCAGATTCAATATTATATTTTGTCCACTTTCATACCCCAGCCTTAGGAACTATTCTCACATGTTTACCACAGACTACTATATAAACTTTGTATTGGAAAAATCATACAGTCGTTTTGGTGACTATCACACCTCCTGACAGGGCTCAGTTTTTAACTCACTGATTTGCCCAGCAGGAACTTGAGTTTAAGTGTAGGTTAAGAAGCAATGAGGGGTGGTGGTGTTAGTTCCAGAGGAGGAGCAGCAGTGTCCTTCAAGGCAACAATCTTAGCTGAGACCCTTACAGGCTCTTCGGACAAAGGGGAACCTCCGGCAGGAGGAGTGGGAGGGCTGCCTCTATTGACACCAGGAGATTTCAGGGATTTGCAATGGACTGAATGTTTGTGTTCCCTGCCACATTCATTTGTTGAAATCCTAACTCCTATTTTGTTGTCCTTAGGAGGTGGAGCCATTGGAATGTGATTAGGTCATGAAAGTGGAGCCCTAATGAATGCAAATATTGTCCATATAAAAGGGACCCCAGCGAGTTCTCTGTGCCCTGGCAACATGGAAGAGGGCCCTCACCAGAACCCGACCATGCTGGCACCTTTATCTGAGACTTCCAGCCTGTAGAAATGTGAGAAATACAATTTATGTTGTTTATATGGTACCTAGTATATGGTATTTTATTATAGCAGCCCTAACTGACTAAAACACGGTTCAGAGTACCCAGATTCATTAGCATAAACCTATACATTTCCATTCCAGTTTTCAGTATCTGATTTCTCCATATTAGTGCCCTAACGTTAACAGAAGAGACCCTTTTGAGGTTGTCAATTCAATTTGTGTTGTAATTCAGCCACTCACAGGAGTAGACTTTGGATTTTATTTTCCCAAATCTTGGCCTGGTGGCTATAGGAGATGACACTTTCTTTCAGGCCAGTTATAGATGTTTGCAGGTCCTTCATTCAGACCTTGAGCAAGAACTTTAATGACTTCTTTCTTCATGTTCTACAGTACATTAGAAACAACAAATCAACCACTTAATACTCCTTATTTTGACCGAACTATTCTAAGATATCAAAGCACAAGAAAACCAACCAGGTCAGGGCCGGTGGCTCACGCCTGTAATCCCAGCACTTTGGGAGGCTGAGATAGGAGTATTGCTGGAGCCCAGGAGCTAGAGACCAGACAAAAATTTACAGTTAGTCACCCAGAGACTTGTCTTTTATAGGCACTTGACTGTAGGACTCCAAAGGTGTAAATCTGAGTAATTCTTTTGCTATTTCTTACTGTGCACTAGCAGTGCTCATTTTACTACTGCAAACTGTTGGGGAGATCACCAGGTCGTGGGGGCAACAAAGTCGAGCAAATTGAGGCTTTTCAAACCTTCAATTCGCACTGTACAGGTGGGTCCATTACATGCTGTGGCTCATGATAATCTTCATATATTTCGTAGGCACCCACACAGGCACCTGATTGTTACCTGGAGAGACACAAGCAAATCCTCTTCGCTGTATAATTATCTTTCTCTTTTCCCAGTTCTTTGTATGTGCATCCCTCCACCATATATCTTGTCCAACCTTTTGATTTTCCTTTTCTCCTGTTAGGTGTTGTACTGCTGCAGTTATGGGTTGATCTTTTAGTATATTAAAAATATTTAATGTTAATAAATCTAGATGCAATTGCATATGTGGTGTTTTATATTCCTGGTCTCCTGCCTTCTGCTTTTGTATTTGAGTTTTTAAAGTACGATTAGCTCTTTCCACTAGTGCCTGTCCTTGTGAGTTATGTGGAATACCCATAATGTGGGCAATATTTCATTGTTGAAAGAATGCTACAGTATCCTGGGCTGTTATCAGTTTTGATTTTCTTCTGGGATTCTCAAAACAGAAAAGCAAGATAAAAGATGTCTTTTAACATGAGCTATAGCCTCCCCTGTTTGACATGTGGCCCAGATAAAATGTGAATAGGTATCTACCGAAACATGAATAAAGGACAATTTTCCAATAGCAGGAATATGTGTTACATCCATCTGCCAAATCGAATTTGAAGATAAACCTCTAGGGTTAACTCCTGTTCCTTGATGTGGCAAATGCAGGACTTGGCAGGCAGAACAGTGTTGCACAATTTCTTTAGCTTGTTTCCATGATAGACCATATCTTTTTCTAAAGCCCACAGCATTAAGATGAGTTAAAGAATGAAATGTTTGTGCATCAGCAAAAGCTGCAGACACCAATGCATCCTCCCTTTGATTAAGTTTAGTTAAAGGGCCAGGGAGGTTAGTATGTGCTCTCATATGAATGACATAGAAAGATGAATGCCTTTGTTGCACTGCTTGCTTTAAAGAATGAAATAGAAGATTAAGTTGTTCATCAGTCACATTTCTAATTAAGGCACATTCAACATTTTGTGTGGCTTCCACTACATAGGCTGAATCGGAAACAATGTTTACTGGCTGTTTAAAAGTTTTTAACACTGTTATCACAGCCATAAGTTCAGCCCTTTGAGCAGAAGCAAAGTCAGTTTGCAAAACTTGTTATTGAGGTCCTGCAAATAAGGCTTTTCCATTACTAGATCCATCAGTAAAAACGGTAATGGCCCCTTTAATAGGGGCTTTTTGAGTAATAGAAGGCAATATCCAGGATGTTAATTTTAGAAACTGAAATATCTTAGATTTAGGATAATGATTATCAAGAATGCCAACAAAATCTGCCAAATTAATTTGCCATTCTTGGGAATTAACATAGGCTTGTTTAATTTGTTTAGTTAATGGAACTATAATCTGATTTGGATCACATCCCATTAGCTTTGTTGTGTGCAGCCTCGCTTGTCCTACTAGCACAGCAATTTGATCCAAGTACAGAGTGAACGTTTTGGTTGTATTGTAAGGTAGGAAAAGCCACTTAACCAGATCATCTTGTTGAATTATAACTCCTGTAGGCGAATGCTTAGTAGGACGAACTAATAACTGTAATGGCTGCATCAGATTAATCCACTCTATGTATGCTTGCTGAATTTTTTTCTCAATTAATTGAAGTTCCTCCAATGCTTCTTTGGACAAGGAGCATTTACTGTTAAGGTTAGAATCACCATGTAAAGTAGAAAAGAGGTGAGACATAGCATAGGTAGGAATGCCTAAAGTTGGATGAATCCAATTAATGTCTCCTAATAATTTTTGGAAATCATTTAAGGTTTCTAAATTATCTCTTCGAATTTGAACCTTGTGAGGCTTAATAGCACTGTACTCTACTTTCATTCCTAGATATTGAAAGGGAGTAGAAGTTTGGATTTTATCGGGGGCCATAATCAACCCTGCCGCATTTATAGCCTTTTCTAACAGTTTGTAGCACAACATGAAGTCATCCCTAGTTTCAGCTGCACACAAAATATCATCCATGTAATGGATAATATAACATTTTTTCAACTGTTCTCTAACGGGCTTAATAGCTTTCCCAACATAAGTTTGGCAAATAGTCGGGATATTTAGCACGCCTTGTTATTGAGGTCCTGCAAATAAGGCTTTTCCATTGGTAATTTCCAATGGTATCTGTCCGCTGGTTATTTGTTATTTATGGCAGGAACAGTAAAAGCAAATTTTTCATAATCTTGGGCAGCCAAAGGAATGGTGAAAAAGCAATCCTTTAGATCTATCACTATGAGAGGCCAGTATTTTGGGATCATTGTTAGGGAGGGTAACCCTGGTTGTAGTGCACCCATGGGTTGAATTACAGTGTTAACAGTCCTTAAATCTGTTAACATTCTCCATTTCCCTGACTTTTTCTTAATGACAAATATGGGAGAATTCCAAGGGGAGAAAGTAGGTTCTATATGACCCTTTTGCAATTGTTCCTGCACCAGCTCTTTTAAAGCCTCCAGTTTTTCCTGTTTCAGCGGCCATTGCTCCACCCAAACTGGTTTGGCAGTTAGCCAAACAAGAAGAATGGGAGCTAGAGGCTCAACAATGGCTGCTCCTAAAAATGACACCCCAATCCAGTCCAATCTGTTTGTCCTTTTCATTCTAAGGATTCTGATTGGCCATTTTTATCTTTTCCTAGTCCTTTTCCCAGGCGATATCTCATATTTCTCATCATTTGTCTACAATTATTACTACTATATTGATCCATAGGAATAGGTATTTCAGCATCCCATTGTTGCAATAAGTCTCTATCCCATAAATTGACAGGAATAGGTGTAATGATAGGCTGAATTGTCCCTTCCTGACCATCCAGCCCTGGACGTGGTAAAATCAAGGAACTCTGAAAAACTTCTGAGGCAGCTCCTACTCCAACAATACCAATGGATGCCTTTTGCTTAGGCCAATGCCGGGGCCATTGATTTATAACAATAATAGAGACATCAGCTCCAGTATCTACTAGTCCTTCAAAATCTTTTCCTTGAATAGTTACTGTGCAAATAGATCTTTTGTCAGACACTTGATTAACACAACATACAGCCTTTACTGTTGGATTAGGTCTCCTAAAGCCACCTGTTCTCTTCACTGTGCTATTTCCTAGTTTTATGTAAGATAACAGCAACAACTGAGCAATTCTTTCTCCTGGGGAAGCAGATCATGGAGTTGAAGACCTAATAACTAATTGAATTTCTCCAGTATAATCAGAATCAATTATTCCCATAGGCACAGTGACACCTTTCAAATTTAGACCAGACTTTCCAAGTAATAGACCAACTGTTTCTGCAGGTAGGTGTCCCCTAACTCCTGTAGGGACCTCTTTTGGTGGTTCCCCAGGAAGTAAGGAGATGGGAATTTTGCTGCAGAGGTCTACAACAGCACCACCTGCTGTGGCTGGGGGCAATTGTTGTACATTTGTAAGGGCACTGGCTGTGCCGGGTATGCCTCGGTTTGTTGAGGGGCTCGAGGCTTCTCTTCCCATTTCCCGAGAGAGATTGTCCATCCTTACTAATTTTAGAATCACACTGACTTGTCCAGTGATGGCCTTTTTCACAACGGGGGCATACACCGGGACTTTTCTGTTGCTTGATGGTAGCTCTTGCCTTTTGATTTCCTTTTCTACATTCCTTTTGTGTGTGTCCAAATTGCCCACAATTAAAGCAAGAGCCTGAGAAACAAAGCATTTGCTTTCCAACGCTTAATCCAGCCATAGCCTGAGCTAAAAGAATAGCCATATGTTATTTACCTCCAATGCCATTGCAAGTCTTAATATATTCAGCTAAATGAGCCTTCCCTCTCAGGGGTCTAATAGCAATTTGACACTCTGCATTAGCATTATCGTATTCAAGAAGCTGTTTCCAATATCTTGAGCTGTTTTATCAGTTATGGCTTTATACACAGCCTCTTGGAGCCCAGCAATAAAATCAATATATGATTCTTTAGGTCCTTGTCGGACAGAACTGAAAGGATATATTTCCCCTGTAACATTTATGCTTTGCCATGCCTGTAAGCATACAGAACGCAGCTGAACAATGGCCACATCCTCCATTACTGCTTGATATTCTAATTGATCCCAATCAGGTCCGACTCCCATTAACTGTTCAAAGGAAAGAGGCACAGGTGGTTGTGCTTGTGTATTTTTCCTTGCCTGAGTTTGAGCTTTGTCAGCCCACCAAGTTTTAGACTGCAAGTACTGAGATGGAGTGAGAACAGATTTTGTTAACATATCCCAATCATATGGTATTAATCTATTGTCAAGAGAAACGTTTTGTAATAAAGTTTGCACAAAAGGAGAGTTTGGCTCATATTGACTAATGGCTTGCTTGAATTCCTTTAACAGCTTAAAAGGAAAGGTGGTCCAATTAGCTACATTCTGTACTCCCTGCCGGATTATAGTTATGGAAAATTGCCATGCTTCGAGGTCTCCCTCGGCTCTAGCCTTTTGAATAGAATTTTGTATAGCACCACCAATTTCTCCAGATTTTAATGTTGCAACTACAGGAGTAGTAAGTTTTGTAGCTAATTCATCTGCTCGCCCATTAAGGAGAGAGCAAGGAGGTGGCCTTTCACTTAATTCAGCAGGTGGAGCCGACGGGCTAGTAAAACATACTTTTTCAGTTTCCCTTTCTTTTATTTCCTCCATTTCTTGTTCCTCACACTCAGAATCTGAAGTTAGTTTTTTACACTCGTCCTCCTCTTCCTCATCTGAATCTACCTCATCATCTGTTTGAAATGGTTCAAGAGCTGCTTTTGTTAGAGCCCACACTGACCAAACCAAGACTGGAATTTTTGCTCCATCTGTATACACTTTTAAAAAATCTCTGCCAATTCTCTCCCATTCATCCATCTCCATAGTCCCTTGTTCTGGGAACCATGGGCAAAACTGCTTTACTGCACTAAAGAGTGATAACAAATTCTGAGTACTAACTTCCACTCCCCCTCTTTGTAATAAATGCCTCAAGAAATTTAAATAAGCAGAATGCTTGCTTTCACGTCGTCCCATTGTTACCCTAGTTCTGCTGAGCCCTCAGCTTTCCTGCTGAGCTTCTTTTAGACATCCTTGGGTGTCCTTTGACAATGCATCCTCTGCTTTCACACACTCTAGCATTCTTTCACCGGGGTCTTTGTCACCCTGCATTGGGCAGCCAGGAATGTTGGGATGATCAGACCTGACACCAGGTCATGGGGGTGACGATGTCCAGGACAGTCAAAGGATTGAGAAAAAGACAGTTTGAGAAGGAAAGTGGGACCAGAGAACCATCGCAATTGTGGAGGCTGCAAAGGCCCTGAGCTCTGGGAGCCCTCACTATTTATTGGTAATCCAACAAAGAGCCAGGTGGTGAGAATGTGGGGGTCAAAAGGGCAGGTGCATGACCTACAGCTGTGATGGTTTAGCATTTATATGGAACATGTTCTGCTACTTGAAATAATGGGAATAGAATTGATCTAGGAGCCTAGGAGGGCTAGAAGCAAGGAGCCAACAAGTCTAGACACATTCCAGAGGACATTATGTCCATTATGCAAGCCCTGCCTCAGTTTTTTCCCCAATATTCAGCTTTTTCCCAACAAAAACAGGTTCATTAAAGCCTCTAACTTTAATAAGAATTAAGAAATATTCCAGAAAACCCAGAATGAATTCAAGGAAGGTGTCATTAAGAATTTCTTTGAAACCACTCTCAGTGTTGAAGTCTGTATCAGTCAGCCTTCAACAAAAAGGCAGAACTAATGAGAGATTTTAATGTGTTGTATACACACACACACATTGAAATCTCCCATTTACACACACACTTTAAAATACACACACACACTTTAAAATCTCCCATTATACATGTAATACACATTACACCTGCGTGTGTGTGTGTGTGTGTGTTGGTCGGGGGTATATATACATAAACACACACTTTATAATCTTCCATTATACATATAATACACATTGTACACATTACACGTATATATACACCCCCATATATATATATATATATATATACACACACACACACATACACATATGCGTGTGTTGGGGGGTATATCCAATATATATAATAAAGGTAGTTCCTTGATAGAATTGGTCTGATACAATAATTTGGAGCTGCAGTAGCAGTCCCTGTAAGGCTGTTGTCTCCAGATATGACTTGCATATTCCATGCTTTTTATTTTATTTTTTTAAAGACAGGATCTTGCTCTGTTGCCCAGGCTAGGGTGCAGTGGCACAATCACAAGTCACTGTGACCTCCACCTCACCCTGGTTCAAGTGATCCTTGTGCCCCAGCCTCCCAAGTAGTTGGGATTACAGGTGCACCACAGGTGCCATTACAGGTGCTATCACACTGCTAATTTTTGTATTTTTAGTGGAGATGAGGTTTTGCCATGTTGGCCAGGCTGGTCTCGAAACCTGGCCTCAATTGATCTGTCCATCTCGGCCTCCCAAAGTGCTGGGATTACAGGCGTGAGCCACTGCACCTGGACCATTCTATGCTTTTAAAACACAAAAGGAGCAAAACATTGTATGGTTTTACCTTTAATATTTTCAAAGGTTTACATTTATAAGTAATTTTTTATTAATTTTCAAACATTTTGTGTACAAAAAGATTTCAACTTTTCATATATACAAATAAAACATTTTATTAATTTTCACAAGTCCATTAATGCTGGAGAAATTTCTAGTTGTCTTTCTTTTCTTTCCCTCCCTCCCTCCCTTCCTTCCTTCCTTCCTCTTTCTCTTTCTTTCTCTTTCTCTTTCTCTTTCTTTCTCTCTTTCTCTTTTTCTCTTTCTCTTTCTCTTTCTTTCTCTCTTTCTCTTTCTTTGTTTCCTTCTTTCTTTCTTTCCGATAGAGTTTTGCCCTGTTGCCTAGGCTGGAGTGCAATGTCAGGATCTTGGCTTGCTGCAGCTTTGGCCTCCCAGGTTCAGGCGATCCTCCCACCTCAGCCTCCCGAGTAGTTGGGACTACTGGTGCACACCACCATGTCTGGCTAATTTTTGTATTATTATTATTTTTTTTGTAGAGCTGTGGTCTCGCCATATTGCCCAGTGTGGTCTCTAACTCCTCGGCTCAAGCAATCCTCCTGCCTCAGCCTCCCAAAGGGCTGGGATTACAGGCATGAATCATCACGCCCAGCCTAGTTGTTTTTCTTGTGCTCCGTTATTCCTTCATAGAAAAGCAAATCGTACTATTTTCTTTAAGAATATTAAGATAAGAACATGAGAATTTAGACTTCAAAACTGCACTCACTGTCAGCAGTGGTATCTGTTCATGCTTTATTATGAAATATTGACCTTAACAGCAAGGAAATTTTTAAAAATGGATTTCAGGACAGGCCGTGTGTACTAGTTATCAGTATAGAGTAAAACTATGCAACTCGATAAGCAGGTGATACAATGAGGCTTAATAAAGGCAGTGGATAGATACACAGATTGAATGATTGATTTGTTAAAAAGAATTGGTCTTACGCAATTGTGAAAGGTGGTAACGCAGTCTCTATAAGACTTTTGTCATCTCTACTGAGGATGGTGACATAACAAACAGGCTGAAACCCACAAAAAGGATCTGGAACATTGTGAGGGCAGATGGAGGTACATGTCCATTTTTGTTGCCTCTGATCTTAATGATGAGGGTGTCCTGCAGTAGCCAGGAAGGGCTCTTTCAGAGCCTAACAGAGCTAAACACATACACCTGGCCCAGAAGATAGAGAAGGTGAAAAAGCATCCAGGGAAGGAAGAGAAATTGCAATAAGGTGAATCCACAGAGCAGCAACAACGTGTGT
Source organism: Piliocolobus tephrosceles (assembly GCF_002776525.5). Taxonomy (NCBI): domain Eukaryota; kingdom Metazoa; phylum Chordata; class Mammalia; order Primates; family Cercopithecidae; genus Piliocolobus; species Piliocolobus tephrosceles. The sequence goes on from NC_045445.1 coordinate 18,695,034, forward strand.
AGCCACAAATGGCTGCTGCCTCCTATCCAATGCCCTGCACAATTTTCAAAGAACCTCCATGGGGAACACCAGACACTTCCCAGAAAGAGAACTGTGGCTAATATAATTCGGCCTAGCCAAGTTGAAAAATTGCATGTGATACCCTTGTCACTTGATGACACAAACTCTTCTCCAAAAGAGGGCACTAAAGCCCCACGTTTTTCTTAAATCTCGTTCAATCTGTTGCTACCTAATTCACACTGTGCCTTTAATATCCTGCATCTTAAATACTGAAAAATAAAGTTAACTTAATAACACATCTTGTGCTAGGAGATCAGGGGATGTCAGGAAGTCAAAACCAAAAATATTTAGTTTATATATATATTATAAAACATGTGGGCTGTGCGTCGTGGCTCACACCTGTAATCCCAGCACTTTGGGAGGCCGAGGTGAACGGATCATGAGGTCAGGAGATCGAGATCATCCTGGCTAACACAGTGAAACCCCGTCTCTACTGAAAAAACAAAAAATTAGCTGGGCATTGTGGCAGGCGCCTGTAGTCCCAGTTACTTGGGAGGCTGAGGCAGGAGAATGTTGTGAACCTGGGAGGTGGAGCTTGTAGTGAGACGAGATCGTGCCACTGCACTCCAGCCTGGGCGACAGAGCGAGACTCTGTCTAAAATAAAAAATAAATAAAAAGAAAAGCAAAAAAAAACATACATGTGACACATATAATATTAATATATATGCAAATGAATTCATATCAAAATAAGGAAGTGATACACTTTATTCTGAAACAGAAACAGAAACGAGGACTTATGATAGTCTTTGTGACGGCCTATGGTCACATAGTCACTTCTCCCACTACCCATTTCATAGTCCCTTCGTCCTCAGCAAGCACCTTTCCTGGTGACAGACCTTTTCCTAGTGGGGTGACTCAAACTTCCAATCTTGAGTTTCATGGCCATAAGCAGTCCTGATTGAATTAGGCTGTTTTAGTTTTCATCGACTTTCATCACTGGACACAGGAGTACTAAGAGGTGCTCTGTAGGATCTCCTGAATTTCAGACACATCCCTCCTTAACCCCAGGATGACTGAAGGGTTGTGCCTCAATCAACTTGCAGACTTGACTAGTTTATAGACCTAAAACCTCATGAATTAAGACAAGGCCTCTTGAGGAGGGACCTGTCTAGAATGAAAAAGTTTATACCATCACTCTTTCTCCCATTCTTACTCAAAGAAGTCCTGTAGCCCTTCACTAAGGTGAAAGTACATGCGGAAGAGAAATTATTAGATTTCTCAATGACTACAGCACCCCAGTTCTGAATTGAGATGAGTTTCTTGAAGACACAAACATCATGCTGATCCTTTTGAAAAATATGTGATTTGTTACTGAGCCTTGGGTGACATTCAATGCTTGACCATGGATGCCAAATTATAATGCTACTTAGACGTGCCTGTCTTATCCTAGGTGCTTTCTGACCCACCAAGTTACAGCAATGGGTATACAGGGAAGCACCCCATTATTAAATGGAAGTGGTATGTACAAGATCAAGCATGTCCTAAAGGCAAAAGTAAGTTCCACGATGAAGTGGCCAAAATACAAATGGATCCTATTCCTGCTACACAACTTTCTCCATCTACGATTGGCAGAATACTAAAACGGTCCTCATGAATTTCACCCCCTGATTCCGTTACACAGCATGACAAAAGCGATTTTGCAGATGCAATTAAGGTTACTAATCTGTTAATCTAAATATAGAGGAATTCTCCAGGTGGGCCTAACCTGCACACATGAGCCTTTAAAAGCAGAGCCTTTTCTCCAGCTGGTACCACAAGAGGATGAGACAATTATGAAGAATGAGAAGAATTTGACATGCTGATGCTGGCTTGAAGATAGGGAAGGGACCTCATGAAAAGACCAGGTAAGCCCCTTTATGAGTTGAGAGTGAGCCCCAGTTCACAGCCAGTCAGAACCAAGGATTTCAGTTCTGCACGGCAAGGAACTGGATTCTGCCAACAATCTGAATGAATTTGGAATTGCATTCCACCTCAAACTTTTTAGATGAGAACACTGCTTGCATACAATTTTGATTTTGGTCTTTTGAGACTCCAAGTAGAGAACCAAGTCAAGACCTCCCAGATTTCTGAACTGCAGAATGGTGAGATAATAAATAATAATTTGGTGTTGCTTTTAGCCATTTAATTTGGAGTAGTTTGTTACAGGGCAATAAAACTAATACATTCGTTCAATCTGTACCTATATCCCTATGGGGAGTACACTATAACCAGTTGAATGAAGAAGCAGTACCTCAGGGCTAGCTTACCAATACAGGTGAATGATATGCAGGCACCACCTATATTAGTTTTCATACAGGAAAAAGAGAGAGTATAAATTGATTAAAATCTCATTTGTTGTATTTATAGTTAGGTTAAAATGTAACATATAGGAGAAGACTCCGGGAATCACAGAGGAAAGTCCAGTGAAAATCCACGCCTTTGGTTTTAAAAAGTGGCAAATATTACCAACATAAAGATTCTTGGAATTCTGGGAATTCAACAGTCCGAAGAATATTTATTCAAGAAAAATGGCTAAATCACACGACAAACTGTAAGCTTTGTGGTGTTTTAACTTGTTGTATTCCCCCACGCCCCTCCTCCGCTCCATGTTAGCCTTTAAACTTACACCCTCACAACTCTGGTAGCTCTGAATACCAGCAAATTATCAGCCACTGCGGGAAGCTACTGGTTGGAGCTCCCCTAAAATCTCTATTTCCAGAAAATCACCACTGTTAATACTAATATTATTATTATGTTTCAGACAGGGTCTCTCTCTCTCTTCTAGAGTGGATGGCAGTGGTGCAATTGTGGCTCACTGCAGCCTGGACCTCCTGGGTTCAAGTGATCCTCCTGCCTCAGCCTCCCAAGTAGCTGAAACTACAGTCATGAGTCAGCTAATCACCACTATTTAGCATGTCACAAAACTCCCTGAGAAGCACCATTTTCAGAGCTTATGTTTAATGAAACTGTCTGATAGCTGACTTTGTGTGAATACCCCAGCCACTATCTTCAGGTGTAAGCTAGGAATTCCCGTAGGACTGTGTTGCACAGAAGTGATGGCAGTGGGCAATTCTGTCCTGTTTCGGTTTTACAAGGCATGCATCTAAGATTTCTCCCCTAGGAATAATGTGTGCAGTGGATTTCAGATAGACCCACAGCTAGTATCATACTGAATGATAGAGACCTTTCTTAAATGCTTTTACATTTTTTCTCATGAATAGGTTGTTGCATTTTTAACATGGTTTATGCTTTAAATGCAATGGTAACATACATTTCTTCTTCTTTCTTCTTTCTTCTTTCTTCTCCTTCTCCTTCTCCTTCTTCTTCTTCTTTTTTGTTAATATAGTGTGCCAGCCATGAACTTACTGGCTGTCAGGTACAAATTCACCCTTTTGTTTTTGAGACAGGGTTTGCCTCTGTCGCCCAAGGGGGAGTGCAGTGGCACGATCTCAGCTCATGGCAACCTCTGCCTCCGAGGTTCAAGTGATCCTCCCACGTCAACTTTCTGAGTAGTTGGGGCCACAGGTGCGTGCCACCACTCCTAGCCAATTTTTGTGTTTTTCTTTTTGTTTTTGGTTGATTGGCTGTTTTGTACAGCCAGGGTCTGACTATGTTACCCAGGCGATTTCATCCCGCTGTGTGAGAAAAGTTTTGTGCGTTCCTCTCCCTATGTAGCTGTGCAGTTGTTACTGAAGGCCGACTGTAGAGGGCGTCAGAGTCAGCGAATGGGAGAACTGTGATTCCTGGTTCTCCTGGCTGGCTCCTGTGGTCCTACAAAGTAGGAGGCTTCACCTCGGGACTCTGGCGCCCCCAACATGTTCCCAGTGTTCAGCTGGGGCAGGACAAGTGGTGACCGACAGCTTCCCTTCCATCCCCCTTGGGCTATAAGGGATTGGTGCTTCTGGTGAGACGCGTCCCGTGCACATCATTCACAGGTGCCCTAGGGGGCACATTTCCCACAACTCTCAGGTTTCTAGAAAGTTCCGCCAGGGTCTGACTATGTTTGTACAGACAGGGTCTGACTATGGCTTGCCTCTGTCACCCAAGGGGGAGTGCAGTGGCACTTTTCGCTGTCATTTTGTGAGGTCCTGCCACCGCTCCTCCGGCAAGGTCAGGACTTAAGGACTGTGAGTGTGGTAGTTTTTCTCTGAATGTTTTAATTTCACCCCCGAAAGTGGCTTTTCTGGGTGCACTGCATCCGGTGTCGGGTGTGTCCTATGGCTCCCTGCGTGATGTGGTTCCGCTCTGGAGACACCACCGCGGGTGCCTGTGTCAGCCGTGGGGGAGCGTTTTCCTTGGGCACCTTGTCTCGGATATGTTGTGGGGCCATGGGGCTTTTCTTGGGGGCTCCCTCTCGGTGATATGAGGGACTTTTCCTGCTGAAATGACCTGAGCCCGGGTATGGGGACCCTGCCTTGGTTGCCTGTGTCAGACTCGGGTTTGGGGGTGTTTCTTCCCCGTTGGGTCACAGCCCTGAGTGGGGACTCTGCCTTGGGGACTCTGTCTGTGCTCAGGAGCTGGGGTGGGGCTGGCTGTTCTCTGGATGCATGACCGTCGCCCTGTGGGGTTACTCTCCATCCGGGCTTTATCTCAGCCCGCAAGGGAGTCTTCCTTGGGTGCTGATGTCGGCCGTAGGGCGCATTTGTCCTTGGATGTCGCTCGTTCTCAGCTGGGATGTGTTCGCTTTTCTTTGGATCTGTTTACCCCTGATGTGGACGCTTACCGGATGCTTTCTCTTGGTGCTGGCTTTTAAAATAATATTATCTGTGGGTTCTCTCTCCCGGTGCCACGGGACGGTGGGGTGCTGTTCTTTGGATTCTCTAAGCCTATGGTGGGACTTAGGGAGCTCTGTGTCAGTCATGAGGCAGGCCACCAGAACTTGGGAGTTCTGTCTTGCCCTAGGGTGGGGTGCTTTTTCTCGGTTGGTTGATCTCAGTCCTGAAGGAGCTCTTCGGGGTTCTGTCTGACCTTTGGGCCGTGGCCTTGGGTGTCTGTGTGGAAATCGGGGTTCAGAAATACTGGAAGGTTCCAGCTGTGCCACTTTCACTCAATCCCTGTACCGTTACTCTTTCATTCCAGCCACTCTGATGGGTGTGCAGTGATCTCTCCTCATGTCTACACTTGCATTTCTCTGCTGATTAATGAGATTGGGCACCATTGTTCTAAAAATACTGTTTTTATTTATTGATTTTTGTCTTTTGAGACGGGGTGTCACTCTGTCGCCCAGGCTGGAGTGCAGTGGCATGATCTCGGCTCACTGCACGTGATCCCGGGACTCAATTGATTGTCTTCCCTCAGTCTCCCCAGTAGCTGGGAGTATAAGTGCACGCCACCAAGCCCGGCTAATCTTTGTGTTTTTGGTAGAGACGGGGTTTCACCAAGTTGCCCAGGCTGTTCTCCAACTCCTGGGCTCAAGTGATCCACCCCCTTGGGCTCCCAAAGTGCTGGGATCACAGGCATGAGCCACCACGCCCAGCTATTTATTGATTTTTTTTTTTTGAGTACCTTTTTATACGTTTATTGGTCATTTAACTACAGCTTTTCGGAAGTTCCTTTTCAGGTCTTTTCTCCCAAATTTTATTGAGGTGTTTGTATTTTAAAAATGGATTTGTGGTTTACATATATTCTGGATTTCAGTTATACACAGGCATATATGTACATATATTCAAATATGTATACAATTTTAGTATCTTCTACAAATCTGTTTTGCTTTTACACTATCTTAATAATGTGTTGTAGATGAACAGATTCTCTTAATTTTATTAATCAGTGCATTATTTATGGCTAGTCCTTTTTATTATTTTAAGAAACATCTCTGCCTCACCCAATGCCATGATAATATTCTAAATATTCTTCTAGATCTCCCATTCATCTCAAATGAATTTTCATGGAATGGAGTAAAGTCAGAGACCAGGTATATCTGAGGTGTTTATTAGCTATTTGAGTATGACTCTTATGACATGCATATTCAGCTTTCCCCCCAGATTTTATTGAGATGTTTGCTTTTTAAAAATTGATTTGTAGTTCTGGATATATTCTGGATTCCACTCAGTTGTTGTCAGATGTATATACAGATGTGTATATATATGTGTGTGTGTAATTAATATATATTATATGTATAATCTATACATATATACTGTATAATATATAATCTACAAATATACTTCGTTTTTTCATTGTCTTAATAGTGTCTTTTGAGGAACAGAAGTTTTCCATTTAATTATGTGTAATTCAACAATTCATTCTTATTTATTTATTTATTTATTTATTTATTTATTTTTGAGATGGAGTTTTGCTCTTGTTGCCCATGCTGGAGTGCAATGGCGCAATCTCAGCTCACTGCAACCTCCGCCTCCCGTGTTCAAGCCGTTCTCCTGCCCCAGCTTCCCGATGGGATTACAGGCGCCCACCACCACGCCCAGCTCGTTTTGTATTTTTAGTAGAGACGGGGTTTCTCCATGTTGGTCAGGCTGGTCTCAAACTCCTGACCTCAAGTGATCTGCCCACCTCAGCCTCCCAAAGTGCTGGAATTACAGGTGTGAGCCACCGTGCCTGGCAAACAATTCATTCTTTATGGTTAATGCTTTTTTATCCTCGTTAAAAACATCTTTGCCTATTCTATATTTGTGAAGATAATATCTTAAGTGTTTACTAGATTGTCTATCCATCTTCAATAGAGTTTTTGGAGTGGGGTGAAGTAAGATTAAAGGTTTGTATTATCCCTGCATTTGTCACATTTATCAAGTGCATTTATTAAAATCACTGTCCTTTCCACAGTGATTTCCAGGAGCTCTCCTGTGGTAAATCTAGCTATTTTGTATTTCCAAATTATTTCTGGCCTCTGTGTCCTCTTCCCTTGGTGTATTTGCCTGTCATTGCTCCAATATCACACTGTTTTAATCACTCTACCTTTATAGTAAATCTTATATTTAATAGTGTATATGTACCAACTTACTTCTATTTCTTCTTTCTTTCTTTTTTCCTTCAGATGGAGTTTTGCTTTTGTTTCCCAGGCTGGAGTGCAATGGCGTGATCTCGACTCACTGCAAATTCAGCCTCCCAGGTTCAAGCGATTCTCCTGCCTCAGCCTCCCGAGTAGCTGGGATTACAGGAACCTGCCACCATGTCCAGCTAATTTTTATATTTTTAGTAGAGATGGGGTTTCACCATGTTGGCCAGGCTGGTCTTGAACTCCTGACCTCGTGATCCGCCCGCCTCGGCCTCCCAAAGTGCTGGGATTTCAGGTGTTAGCCATCGCACCCAGCCACTTCTATATCTTAAAGATTGTCTTGTGTTTTTCCAAATCTTAAATGTGCATATTCTTTTTAAAGAACATTATCAGCTTGTCAATTTTTGGATATTTTTGTTTTTACTTTGTGGAATTTTAAATAACATTGCTATTATCATTCTAGGAGAATTAACAATAAAGCCTCTTAATAATGTATTCCATTCCATGGAAAGAATGTTTTTTCTCCATTTACTGTAGTCTTGAATTTCCCTCAGTGATGTTTTGTAATTTTTATGTAGTGCTCTAGCACATCTTGATTCGATTTATTCCTAAATATTTTATGTTTTTGGTACTATTATTAATGACATATGAAATTTCATATTCTAACTATTTTTTGGTGTTAATTATAAAGAAATACCAGTGGCTTTTCTAATATTTAGTGACTTGACTAAATTTGCTTATTAACTGTAAAGATTTTATTCTTTTACATTTTCTAGGGACAGAACAATATCATCTGTGAATAATGACAGTTTTATTTCTTTCCAAATTTTAAACCTTTTATATTTTCCTGATGCCTCTGCCACTCCCAATGTCCGTGAAGAGAAGATGCAAAATGGCCAATCAGTACCTGATAATGTCTTGTCAATAGTTCTACCAGGGATTATTAATATGGAAGCTGATGGTATTTCTTCCCTAAGTACCAAGGATCTGTGTATGTTTGCTTGTAAGTTGAATTGTCCTACTTGGTTTTCACATGCATACGTAGTGTCATCAAGGGAAGAAGGTGGGTTGGTTGTACTTTCTTTCCTGAGCTCAATTTGAGTGGTCTCAGGTTGCCATCTGGCACATCCTCTCCTTCTTTATGAAATAATTTCTTAGAACTTGAGCATCAGACGGATATACCTGTGTGGGGTTGATATAATGTGCTTACCTCAGAGCTCAACCTCTTCATTTGATTTGCAGATACTACAGTCACTCACAATGGCTGTGAAGAGAAGATAAATAATGGCCAACCAGCACCTGATAACTTTTTGTCAGCCATTACACCAGGGCTTATTAATCTGTCAGGAGCTGATATTCCACCCATGAGTACCAAGGATCAGTGTATGTTTACTAGTAGTTTCTACTTGGTTTCCATATGCATGCAGTGTCATAAGTCAAAGAAGGTGGTTTTATCGTATTATCTTTCGTGATCTCAATTTGAGGGGGTCACAGATCGCCACCTGGGGTATCCTTCTGCATTATGAGATAATGTCCTGAAAACTGAGCATGAAAGGGATACACTCGTGTTGTTCACGTAATGCACTTACCCCACAGCTTGACCTCTTGTTTTGGTTTCTAGATGCCACTGTCACTCACAATGTCCATGAAGAGAAGATGGAAGATGGCCAACCAGCACCTAATAACGTCTTGTCAGCTATTCCACCAGGGCTTATTAATATGGCAGGAGCTGGTATTCCAGCCATGAGTACCAATGATCTGTGTATGTTCACTTATGAGTTGGACTGTCCTCCTTGGTTTCCATATGCATGCATAGTGTCATGAAGGGGAGAAGGTGGTTTTGTTGTATTATCTTTTGTGAGCTCAACTTAAGGGTTTTTCAGATCGCCACCTGGCATGTCCTCCTGCTTTGTGGAATAATTTCCTAGAAATTGGGCATCAGAGGGATATACCAATGGGGATGACGTAATGCACTTTCCTCACAGCTCAACCTCTTCATTAGATTTGCAGATGCTACCATCAGTCACAATGTCGGTGAAAAGACTATAAAAACAGCCAATCAACACCTGATACTTGAGGGCCACTGTTCCACCAGGGCTTACTAATTTGGCAGGAGCTGGTATTCCGGCCATGAATCCCAGGGATCTGTGTATGTCTGTTTACTAGTTGTACTGTCCTACTTGGTTTCCATATGAATGTGTAGTGTAGTTTTGTGGTATTATCTTTCGTGAGCTCAATTTGAGATGTCTCAGATCATCAGCTGGCATATCCTCTACTGTTTTATGAAATAATTTCCTAGAAACATAACATCAGAGGGATATACCTGTCGGGCTGACATAATTCACTTACCTCACAGCTCAACATGTTCATTTGGTTTCCAGATGCTACCATCACTCACAATGTCCGTGAAGAGAAGATGCAAAAAGGCCAACCAGCACCTCATAACTTCTTGTCAGCTGTTGCATCAGGGCTTATTATTATGGCAGGAGCTGGTATTACAGCTATGAGTACCATGGATCTGTACATGTTGGCTTTTAAGTGGTACTGTCCTAACTTTTTTCCATATGCATTCATAGTGTCACCAAGGGAAGAAGGGGGCTTTGTAGTATTATCCTTTCTCCCCTTAATTTTAGGGCTATCTGATTGCCACCTGGCATATCCTAGTTCTTTAGGGGATAATTTCCTAGAAACTGAGCATCAGTGGGATATACCTGTGGGGTTGTCATTATGGATTTACCTCACAACTCAACCTCTTCATTTTATTTCCAGATGCCACAGCCACTCACAATGTCCATGAGGAGAAGATGAAAAATGGCCAAAAAGCATCTGATAACTCCTTGTCAATGGTTCCACCAGAGCGTATTAATCTGTCAGGAGCTGGTATTTCATCCAGGAGTACCAGGGATCTGTGTATGTTCGTATATTGGTTGTACTGTCCAACTTGGCCTCTATATGCATGCATAGTGTCATGCAGGGGAGAAGGCAGTTTTGTTGTATTGTCTTTCTTGAGCTAGGGTTGAGGGATCTCAGATTGCCCCTGGCATATCCTCCTGCTTTATGAGATAAGTTCCTAGAAACTGAGCATTAGAGGAATATACTTGTGGGGGCGACATAATGCACTTACCTCACAGCTTAACTTTTTCATTTGGATTCCAGATACTGCTGTTATTCATGACATCCCGGAGGAGGAGATGGAAAACGGTCAAACTCCTCCTGATGGCTTCTTGTCAAATTCCGCTCCACCAGAGCTTATAAATATGACAGGAGATCGTATGCCACACAACGCATTGGATATTTTCTCTTACGACTTCACTAGTCTCAGCAAAGATGAGCTGCTTTACAAACCTGATAGTAATGAATTTGTGGTAGACATCAAAAACTACAGTGTCTCTGCAGGTGACCCACCAGTCACAGGAATGCCTTCAGTGGAAACTGTGCCAAATACACCACAAATGTCTCCTGCCATGATAAAGAAAATTAATGACAATATAAAATATCAATTAATGAAAGAAGTTCAAAGGTTTGGGCGAAGTAAGTAGTGCAAGAATGTCTATCAATGAAAGTATGAGAAGTCTCTCATTCTATGATTTAGAACAGAATTTAGCTGCCTCTTGAGCTCATTGTTTGGCTGAATTGGATCTGTATATAATTTAGCATGGCTTCTGTTTAATTTCACTGAAAATTTCTCATACATCTGATTAAGTGTTTTGTTTTCCTTTGTTAGTTTTCACAATGGTTTCCCTAGTAATATACAGGTGTTGTGATTTAAGCATTCAAAACACAAACACTATATAACATTGGAGTCTATGAAAAATGTATACTGTGGTAATGGATGCACTAAGGTTGAGGTGTATTTCATTTTCATAATTGGAGAAATACTAATGTTTTTAAATATCTTCAGATTATGAAAGAATTTTCATTTTGCTTGAAGAAGTACAAGGATGTATGAAAGTCAAGGGACAATTTGTTCAATTTGCCATCAAGGAAGCAGCAAGGTGAGTACAAAAAGGAACTCTTCTATTGTTTTAAGCGCTTGCGCCCAATTTGGGACAGGGGCAGGAGCAAATCATGCCTTGTTCTTCCTAATCCCTCGCCTTCAATCATAGTTCATTCTATTTCCACAGGCATTTCCGTTGATATTATCTTATTCTAACACTTTCTTCCAATGCCATGGAGCCTTCGAAATTTATCATAATCTGGAAGTATGCATGGGCCCTCAGTTGACTCACTTTGTATTTTTCTAGTTTGTATCTTTCCGTGAGGATGCATTTTCGATTTGCCTGTAGATTGTAAACTCTATTTTGTATCTACTACTCGCTCTTACATCTCATAGATGCTGTAGGTATCTTCTGGTGAATGGAATACCTCTTTAATTTCAGGTTTAAAAAAGTCGTCTTAATTCAGCAACTCGAGAAGGTGCTTAAAGAAATAGATTCCCCCGGCATCTCAGAAAAGTTAAGCACATGAGAAAAAAAAAATTGCGCTAGTGCAAAGACCAAGGAGAAACAAGAACACACGCTGTAGGATGGAACAGGTTATTGCTGAAGCTCCCTATAATTCTGAAGTGAAGAGAATTCCCTTCCAGAAGCTAGGCAAAAAAGATGGAGCTTTTAAAGTTTTATAAATCTCTGTTAGTAAATGCTGTGCTTTTGTTGTTTGTTGCTTTGTTCTTCCGCGTGACGAGGGGGATGAGTTAATAACTTACCAAGGTATTTAGTATTACATTCCTGATTTCTGCAGTAGCTCACATTTTTGTAGCTGGTATTTATAATTGCCTTCTTTCACTACCCATTTCTCATTCCCTTTGCCCTGAGATAGCATGTCAGCTCATCTTGGTGTTTGGCCAGGCAGGATGACTCAGACCTTCATTACTGAACAGTCTGGACAATTAGATATCCTGCCTGGATAGGGTTACTGTAATTTTTCATTAAATGTAATCAAAAAACATGGGAGGACTAAGAAGCTATCTAGACAGAGGAGACATACTCCTTTTTAGCCCCTGGTGTAGTGCAATTAATCCCCCTTTGATCATCAGATTCATCACCGCCAGGTAGTAGATGATCCCCTCCTTTACCTCTAGATGGAAAGTGATGAAGAGACTAAAGTGGCCAGCAGGCAGTATCAATTTCTTTTCAACAGAATCACTGTTGTGTCCCTTGGCGAAAGCATTTCTTCCTTTCTAACTAAGACTTCTAGTTCAGCAGAGCCAAAAGTCAGAATGATAGGAAGCATTTTTGCTGTTGGACCACTGGTGTGAATAGTGAGTAGAGATTCTCCAAGTTATACTCCGTGATTCTAGGACCCATGAATCTTGACTATGGGAGAGAAAGCAAACTATGTTGGATGCAGATAAACAGCAAACACTGCTTCCTGAAAGCAATTTTTCAGACCTGCAAGGATTGCCACCTAGCTAGTACTATAACTGAGATCCACAAGGCCATTCCATTGTTCTGTTTATCCAGTCACTTTAAGATAATGGGGCACACTTTGGGAGGCTGAGCTGGTGTTAAAGACTAGTGTGGGAAATATAGCACCATCTCTAAAAGAAAAAAAAAGAACAAGGGGGATAGGAGAATATAAAGAATAAGACCAGTGATTTCCCATGAGCATGGGCCCATTGCTGCACTTTATTTTCTGTGAAGTGAGTGCCTTGTTTGGAGGTGATACTGTGTGGAATACCAGAATGGTAAATAAGCTATTTTTCTAAGTGTACAAGTGTTGATTTTCTCAAAGTACTGTGTGTGAGAATGAAGATCTGTATTCAGAATAAGTGTCTATTTCTGTAAGAACACAGCCCTGTCCCTTCCATAATGGAAGTGGTCCAATGTAATCACCTGCCATATGGTAGCTGGCTAACTCTGGAGACAAGTGTCATATAAGAGGCTCAGTGTTGCTCTCTGTTTCTGGCAGATTGTACACTCAGCAATGACTATGTTGCAGAATTTTGCTCCTTAGTTCAACTAAAACTGAGTTCTTGCCACGTGACCTGGAAAGATTACATTCGCGGACACATCGAAGGACGAGTAGCGGAATTTATTGGGTGAAAAGGAGAAAAAGGAAGGAAAAAAACTCTCAGCAAAGCGAGAGGGAGTCCTACTAGCAGGCCTCCACCTCACAGATTGATTTCAGGCCACCACACAGGAAGTCAAGAGACCAGGCTCCCCACAACCACCCCTGCCCAAGGCGCAAACTTCCTGTGGCTCCACCCCATTGCCCCTGTGCGTATGTGGGCATTCTTAAGAAATAATCAGTTGGGAAATGGCGAGCAAACAGTGGCAGTTCTTCCTCTGGGTCGCTGGTTTCATTCAGGACCAGTAGTCCGATTTTTCAACCTTCATGCCGTTTTAGGCTTGAAGGCGGGATTTCGCCAGGGACCCTTGTCTGTCTCATGGCTCTATCAGCTGTAGTCAGGTCGGCCTTGGTGAGTGGAAGTCCGTGCTACTGCAGCGTAATCTCTATCCCTGTCATCTTCATCACTTTGTGAGCCCGTGTGGTTTTGACACAAGTGTGGGAGATAGAGGCTGATTGATGTCTAGATAATAGGTATCTTATCCATCAGATTATTACAGTTCTGCTCTGCTGAGGTTACCCTTTGCTGAGAACTCTCATGAGCCCCAAATATCTTCACATTGAATGTTCAATTGGGCAGGTCTCTCCATATATTTTTCCCCAGACTTCTTTGTCACAAATTTCCAATCATGTGTCTTCAAAGTCCCTGATCATTCAGCTAATAAATGAGACACCGCCTATATATGGATACATACTCATAGGTCTGGCCATCGCTCCTCTACACAGGTGCACTACTCAAAGTTCTTTTCTCTGGGAGGATTTCCCTTCACCACTGTCCTTCAGGGATATCCCAGTTGGGCCTTTTGTAATGCAGCTGTTCATTTCTGGCTTGTGTGGTAGGCAGGCATTATGGATGGACTGAATATTTGTGTCCTCTGGGAATTCATAGGATTAAATCTTAAATCCCATTGGGATGATATTTCGAGGTGGACCCTTTTTAGGTCCACCTTTTATGTGAATCCTAATTACCTTTGGAAGGTTATTAAGTCTAGATGTGGACATGATGGTTGGTCCCTATGATGAAATTAGTGCCCGTACAATTAGAGAAAAGAGAATTTCTTCTTTCGTGCCTCTTCAACATGTGAGGATACAGCAAGGTGGATGACTGCAAGCCAGGGAGGGGATGCCTACCAGAGTTTGAGCATGCTGGCACCCTGATCTTGGACTTCTAGCCTCCAGAACCATGAGAAAGAAATGTCTGGTGATGAAGCCACCCAGTCTGTGGTATTCTGTGATAGCAGCTCAAGCTGACTGAGATAGCTGTAGTCTGTTTCCCAGACTCCCCAGACTCCCATCTCCTGTATACTCGATCAAACACTAATCCAAATACTGCTGTGGTTGAATTTTGCTGGCTAATTAAGGTCTCAAGTCAGCTGACCTTGAGACATGGAGGTGGTGTGAGTGGGCCTGACCCTCACAGGGGAATCCTTGAAAAGCAGAGTATTTTCCTTATAAGGAGCAGAAAAGGTAGGAGAGTCGAAGCACAAGAAGGATGTGATACAGCAGTCCCGCTTCGAGGATAATGTCGTGTTCCTGAGAAGGTATAGGGTGGTTCTAGGCATTTAGAGCAGTCCCTGGATGACAACCAGCCAAAAAACAGGAACCACTTTCCTACCACCTTAAGGAACTAGATCTAAATGAGCAATAACGTGTATAAGCTTAGAAGTGGATTATTCCACAGGCTCCACATCAGCACCCAGCCGGCCTGACATTCTGAGTTGGCCTTGGGAGACACTCGGCAGAGAGGTCGGTTGAGGCTTCCTGGTCTCGACTTGCAGAAATGTGGATAATAAATGTGTGTTGTTTTAGGCTGCTCAAATTGGGGTAATTTGTTATGTGGCAATAGAAAACTAATACAGTTGCTGCCAGCCCAGTATAAACAAAGACCAGTAAGGAAACCAGCCCTAGGGATTCTTTGATTGTTTGTTTTTGAGACAACTGTTCATAAGGAAGCCCCCTTTGAGCCATAGGCATGGGTTCAGAGAGCTTTTTTCTGTACTAGGCCAAATTTAAAACTAGTGGATTTTCCAGTCATTAGCAGATAAGTCACAGACGCAATCCCAATGAGGTACACATTACCACCAACAGAACCTAAGGAGACCCACTATTGTTTGTGTCCACTTTGTGTGGCAGGAAGGGTGAGATGTACCAACTTGCTGTTCACCTGTTAAGTGCTATGTTGACATGCCTCTGAGCACTTGACCACTAAATATTTCACTACGTTAAAAGGCCCCTGATATTTTTGTGTGAATTGAGACTTCAGTTGTCATGTCAGTATGTTACCAGTGTGTCTAGGGAAGTTGCTAGGTCCTGCCAAATCAGCATAATGTCATCAATGGAAAGAAATGGTGTCATGTGGTGGGAGGGAAAGGTGATCAAGATCCCTAAGGACTAAGTTTATGATGCAGGGTATTTTCTTAACCCCTTCACTCGTGACAGTGGTGCCCTGTTTACTCAGCCTGCCATGCTCAACCCCTCGTGGGAGGGAGGTCGTGGGCAAATGATTGTGCTAACCAGCCAGACGCTTTGGTACCAACAGGAGCAAACTCTGTTTCCTTGGGGCTGCCGCACCCCATCCCTCATGAGAGGGAGCACATAGGTAAGTGAGTGTGGGGACTGGCCAGCTGCTTTGGCACTGGCAGGAGCAAACTCCATGCAGGCCCCATGGCTGCATCCAGGTAAGAATGCCTGTGACCCCAAGGCCCCAGAGGGAATGTTACAGTGCTCTCTTAGCTCCACCATCCACAGACAGCAGTGTGTTATCAGCTCAATGGGACCTTTGCCTCATTGTGTGGGGTGGCTGTTCTCTGTCAACAAGGGCAAAGGGCCAGTGTGACCTCCTTTTTAGGAACCCACACTTGGTGGGTCACAAATTCTTGTCCAGTGCCCAAGAAGAACGACGTCATGCAGATGAATTGAAGGATGGTGAATGCAGAGACTTTTATTGAGTGATGAAAGTGGCTCTCATCATAGACGGGAGCTGACAAGGGAATGGGAAGGGCAGGTTGCTCTCCCCTGAAGTCAAGTTGCCTCTCTGTCTCTATCCTCTGAAATCAAATTGCCTCTCCCCGACGTCCAGCCGTCATCTCTGAAGTTAAGTCACCTCTCCCCCACGTCCAGATGCTTCTAATCTCTGCTGGCTGACTCTGGGGTCTTTGTAGGCATGGGATTGGGGGTGGGGCCGGCCTTAGGTAGTTTTGGAAAAGGCAACATTCAATTGTTAAAAATACATTATTCAGAAAGAACCAATTGTCAGAGAGCGGCCAAACAGGGATAGAAGTTCTCTGTTACAGGACCCCAAATGGAGGGACCAGCTGGAGCCATGGCAGAAGAACATAAATTGTGAAGATTTCATCTTAATATGGACATTTATCAGTTCCCAAATAATATGTTTATAATTTCTTTTGTCTGTCTTTAATCTCTTAATCCTGTTATCTTCGTATGCTGAGGATGTACGTCACCTCAGGACCACTGTGATAATTATGTTAACTGTACAAATTGATTATAAAACATGTGTGTTTGAACAACATGAAATCAGTGCACCTTGAAAAAGAACAGAAAAACAGCAATTTTTATGAAACAAGGGAAGACAACCATAAGGTCTGACTGTCTGCAGGTTTGGGCAAAAAGAGCCATATTTTTCTTCTTGCAGAGAGCCTATAAATGGACTTGAAAGTAGGAAAGATATTGCTAAATTCTTTTCCTAGTAAGGAATATTAATATTAATACCCTGGGAAAAGAATGCATTCCTTGGGGGAGGTCTATAAATGGCTGCTCTGGGAATGTCTATCTTGTGCAGTTGAGATAAGGACTGAGATAAGCCCTGGCCTCCTGCAGAACCCTCAGGCTTACTAGGGTTGGGAAAACTCTGCCCTGGTAAATTTGTGGTCAGACCAGTTCTCTGCTCTCAAACCCTGTTTTCTGTTGTTTAAGATTTTACCAAGACAATACGTGCACCGCTAAACATAGACCCTTATCAGTGGTTCTGTTTTTGCCCTTTGCCCTGTGATCTTTGTTGGACCCTTATCAGTGGTTCTGCTTTTGTCCTTTGTCCTGTTCCCTCAGAAGTATGTGATCTTTTTTAGACCCTTGTCAGTCGTTCTGCTTTTTGCTCCTTGAAGCATGTGATCTTTGTACCTACTCTCTGTTCTTACACCCCTCCCCTTTTGAAACCCTTAATAAAAACTTGCTGGTCTGAGACTCAGGTGGGCATCACGGTCCTACCAATATGTAATGAAACCTCTGGCAGCCCAGCTGTAAAATTCCTCTCTTTGTACTGTCTCACTTTACTTCTCAGCCGGCCGACACTTACGGAAAATAGTAGGAAGCTACACTGAAATATTGGGAGCGGGTTCCCCCAGTAGTTCTTGCTTCAGGCTTTTCAGCTCGAAGGTGGTGTTCCACCAGGGACACACGTTTGTCTGCCTAGAGTTTCTCTGCCCCTGCCTCTATCACTAGACAGTTGATATAAGACTGAGGTAGGAAAGAAAAGGGGTTTTGCTGGCCTTGCCTGCTGAAAGCAAACAGTTCCTCAGGATCTTTAAAAGACATGTATAAAGAAAAAGGCATTCACATGATCTCACACACACATATATACATATATGTGTGTATATATGCATATATAATGTTACATATCAAATGTTAAAAATGTATCCCTCTATGTAAAAGGGAGTTGTTTCGTAGAACTGGTCTGATATAGTATATTTACATGACTATTCTGTCTCTATAAGGCTGTTATCTCACGTATAATACTGAATAAGGGGGCAAACATTTCTCAACTTGCCAAACCGTATTTTGTGCTAGAAAAATAGAGTGGAAGCACCCATAGAGTGGAAGCACCAGTGAGGGTGCATTTGCCGAAATACTGCACTCAGTAAGCAGAGAGGCTCTCACCCCAAATGCTTGAGGCTCCTGGGTCTGGGCAAGGAGCAGCCCTTTAGCAGCAGGCAGGCTGGACATTTGGCTTCTAGACTCTGTTCCAGTCCTAGCTGCCTATGACCTACGATGTGTCTTTCCCTTCTTGGGGCCTCATTTGTAATATCTCTGGAAAAGGGCAATCCTGAGATAACTGATATCTGACATTCCTTGTGGCCTTGACAGTTGTGTCTGGGGAGATTGCTTTCCCTGGCCACAAGAGCGATATGTTTCTGTAATTCCTTTATTCTGAAGACTTTTAAAAGCCACTTTGTTGGAACACCAATCATGTCCCGTCAGGAGCTTAAATTAATCCTCAGACACTCATAATGTTTTCTTCATTCAACAAATGTTTCTTGAGGGTTCTCTAGTGCTGGTTCTCTCCTAGACATTGGGGAGATGATGGTGAAAAGGTCACATGGTTGACACTTCAGA
The DNA here is from genome assembly GCF_002776525.5 of Piliocolobus tephrosceles. Classification (NCBI taxonomy): domain Eukaryota; kingdom Metazoa; phylum Chordata; class Mammalia; order Primates; family Cercopithecidae; genus Piliocolobus; species Piliocolobus tephrosceles. The sequence continues at coordinate 18,713,441 of NC_045445.1, forward strand.
ATCTGACGCATCAGGGAGCCTCCAGTTGCAACGAGCAAAGAATCTGCCTGCCTGTGGTAGTGGCCCAGAACATCACATAGTGAGCAGTCCACAGGGCAGCAGGCAGGGTAGGGCCAGGACTAAGTTTAGATAAATGAGTCAAAATTTTAGGGGACAGCAAGGCACTTGGTAATCAAGATGAATAGTAGTTTACCATAATTTTTTAAAAATCAAAATTAATACAAAACATCCACAATGAACCAAATATCAAAATTTAAAATAGAAGCAGGATTTGCCCATGCACATGCAGAGTCCTGCACTTCGTGCATGTACAGGGGACATGTGGGTGCCACAGGCCTGTGACTTAAAGAAGTCTCACTAGCAATTTTCTGTGAAGGTCACTGCTTCCTTCTTAGCGAAGTTGGCAATTGTTCCCTTTCTATGCTCATGTAATCCATAGTGCCACAGTGTGAAAAAAATACATAGTTTGATTTAATTACAGATGTCTGTGCAATTTTTGAAAATATTCTTAAGAACACTCAAGTAGGTTATGCATATTTTATTCATTAAAATATTTGACTTTTCAGAAACAGAATTTCCTCAACTTTTAAACATTTTCTGAAGAAGTATTCTTTACCAGGAAATAGCAATTATCAAGAAACTTTTATACTTTATTCACTTAAGACAGTTATGAATATTACACTAGTGTTCACTTCAATTTTAAAAAATTAGTTTTCAGGAGTTTTTAAAAATCAAATTTGTCCAGAATCCTGGTGTGAATATTTTTACTCTTTATAACTATGGATTTTACTTCTTTATATAAATGTTATGTACATCTCTGTAACTATTAAATATTCTAAATCACACAAGTATCCATAATTAATTTAAATTACTTGATTATGTATTAGAGAGCACATTTACTCTATATGGATTGTATCAGTTAAAAGTAAATATGTCTATAAATCATACTAAAATTAGTTAGACAGTTAAGGTACCAAAGGTAAGTGGTGTAATCTTTAACAAAAAAGTAAAATTCATGTGGAAATTTATAAAAAATACAGGAGTCATTTAGTTATGAGGTTGACTAGAAAAATGTGTTGCGGCTACTGAAAATAAATGTTTTCCTATCACTGACATTCTTAGAATACACTTCCCTTCAAATCCACTGAAAACTATGGGATCTTTCTGAAATTGTTAGAAGAAACTGAAGGGAAGTGTTAGATATTTCAGAAACATGTGGACATGAGTTTGAGCTAATTGAACAATGGGTTTTACTAGAAAGAATATGGACAAGAACAAGAACAACATGCAGATTCTAGTGCATTCATATGATGACTGGAGATTTTTAAAAAGATGGGTGTATGGCTGGGCATGGTTTCTGATGCCTGTAATCCCAGTACTTTGGTAGGCCAAGGCGGGAGGATCACTTGAGCCCAGGATTATGAGACCAGCCTGGACAACATGGCAAGACCCCATCTCTGCAAAAATTAGCTGGGTGTGGTGGTGTGCACCTGTAGTCCCAGTTATTCTGGAGACTGAGGTGGGAGGCTAGTAAGAGGAGAATAGTGGTCAAAGCTGGAATGAGCTGTGATAGCAGTTGTGCACTCCAGTCTGGAGGACAGAGTGAGTCCCTCTCTTTAAAAAAAAAAAAAAAAAAAAAGTATATAAGAAAATCCGGTAACATCTGGTAACACAGGGTAGATTCATCCTGAATGGGTCATTTATTCCAAATAATATTTGTCTTTATCTGGTTCTCTGTGAATAATTTTAGCAGTTATGTGACAGAATCAGATGTATGAAACTCAAAAAAGGGGTTTCACAGACCGGAAGAATTGAAATAGAATTTGGAAACATGAGAATTTCCTGTTCCATCATGATGCTTTTCCAAAATGGAGGTGTATTATGATATGTATATGCAGACTCATAGCGTAATAGATGATGGTTTGCAGTAGGTGATGAAATCAACAAAAGTGGTAGAATATTTTGGAGTGTTGTTGACAGCTGTTGAGATATCTGTCCTTGTTTTCTTAGTTTAAAAGAATTTAAACAAGAAGCACATAGCAAAGGAGATGCAGCATAGAGAAATTTATTGCAATGGAAAAATAATATTTTGAAAGTTAGGTGCGGAATAGTCAGTAACCCTGAGAGAGACAGAGAGGATTCAGGGCTGGGTGCTCATAAGGATGAGACAGCATTGACTACTACCGGGGAAACTCCCTTTATGGGAATCTTACATGATTATTCATAAGGAATTGGGAAGAACTGGTACTAGTAAGCATGTTTTAGGTGGTCCTCTGGGTGCACATGCCCAGCAGCTACGCATGCGTGTTCATACAGCACATATCTCATTAGCATCTTAAATCTCCACCCAGGGGTGTGTTTTTTACCATTATAATGAGCAATGGGTCAGTCTGAGGACAGGTAAAATTAAAGTGCACATGCTCTCTACAGAGGAAATTCCCTACTGATGATGGCTTTGCTTGAATGAGCTTAACTACAATGTGAATGCTGAGGCTTATTGTGTTGGCTGTACAGTCTCCATGGTTGCTGCGTGCCAGAGACATGATCGCTTCCTTGACTGCCTATTCTGCCTCAATTCCCCTGTAAGAGATCTTACGGCTATACTCATTTGGGAGGTTGAGGGGCTAGGTCATTTCTTCTGAAGCTGCTTCCTGCTGAGTGGGGTGTTGTCCCTGCCTAGCCTGGGCCCTAAAGTCTCTTCCTGCCTGATGTAACGCGGTGTGAACCATGTTCACGGGACTGGTGGGCAAGACTTGAGATAGCTCATTAACGGCCCCAGGTGAAAGCCTTGCAAAACCATCATGTGGATCTGGAGATGCTGTAAGCAAGAGACTCAGAAATCAGCATTTTAAACAAAGTTGGAAAAAAGTTAAAGTTAAAAGTATGTTAATGACTGGCAATATTAAAGGGAGCAAGGCAGACAAAGCTAATGCTTCCAATTTCACATGGAAGTTCTTAAAGATTCAATTTTGTTTGCCTGGGTAATGACTTTTTAAAATATTTTCTTAGAATAAACCAGGCTCATTGATGTAGAAAAAGCATTCCTTTTTAAGATACAGACATGTTCCTCTTTTTCCAGCTGTGAGAAGATTTAAGGCTTTTCAGTTTTGTAGGACTATATGGGCCAAGGAGTCCAGCTGTTGTTTAAGTCCAGTGAGGCCCTCTTCCATTTGTTGGAGGGCCACCGTGATCTCCTACAACAGTTTATGTTGGATTCCCAGGGCTCCACCTTCTGTAGCTGATCCTGATAATCCCAGTAGAGAGGGCAGTACTGAATTTAAGGGAATACGGGGTCTTGCTCATAGGTGAATCTTGCTATGTTGCTGCATGGGGAAAGGGAGAGATGTGTTAGCCCATGTGAAAGTTAGATAAGGGGAATTGTAAGCAATGGAGCATCATCCGTTCCATAGTGGGGGTAATTGTAGATATGTTGAAGATCGACAAACCCCAAAAATTCCTTGTGGTGGTGAAATTTTTGCTGCAAAAGTATTTTGCATTAAAGTGATGAAAGTAGTAGAGTTTGTATAAAAGGGGTCTCCTATTTTCTGGCCTATAAGTGAAAGGTTTTGTGCAGTTAAGCTGACAGTGGTTACTTGTTCCATTAGTGAATGATAGATTTGGGTGGTGGCATTAATAAGTTCTTTAAATAAAATTCCCCTTTTGGGTTTGACCACAAGGCATAATTATCTTTTGATAGGTTATGATGACAGTCCCTGGGGGATATATTGAGATAGGGTGAATAAGGGTTTCCTGTGAGAGGATGACCTCACCAAAAACTAGAGGTTATAGTTTAATTGATAAGAAATAGAGGTGGTGCCAGCCCGGGAACATAATAGAGCAAAAAATTAGTTGCATGGGTTAGGTGTCCACATATTAGTTTAATTCCTGCAGAGGTATTGAGTAAGACAGGTGACCCAGTGACAAAGGTTCAGCTGCACTGACTCTCTTGGAGTTCTATGAAAGTGGCAGAACTGGCATGATTAAGGTAAAGGCAGAAGGGGAATTGCTGTAAATAAAAGGTATGTAAGAAAGCATTTTTTCCTTTTGGGATATTTGAACTACTGTTGATAACTAAAATGAGGAACTTAAGCAACCCAGGACCTGACGCAATACAATCCCTTTATACTGACCGTTGGACCTGATATCCTCATTCTTTGATCCAGTGAGTTTGTCCCTGGAGATGTGCTGGGATGCCAGGCCAGTCTTCTAAGGGCCCAGGTCTGGTATATCCCCAACCTTTGGTAGTTATGCAAAGTCAACAGGGTTGAGATAAGTTTTTAATTTTATTTTTGAGATGAAATTTTGCTCTTGTTGCCAAGGCTGGAGTGCAGTGGTGCAAGCTCGCATCGCTGCAACCTCTAACTCCCAGGTTCAAGTGATTCTGCTACCTCGGCCTCCCAAGTAGCTGGGATTACAGGCATGCACCACCACACCCGGCTAATTTTGTATTTTTAGTAGTGACGAGGTTTCACCATGTTGGTCAGGCTGGTGTCAAAACTCCTGACCTCAGGTGATCCACCTGCCTTGGTCTCCCAAAGTGCTGGGATTACAGGCATGAGCCACTGGGCCCAGGCCTGAGCTAAGTTTAATAGACTAACAATATGGTTAATTACTTCCTCAGCAGACAGGCCAGTGTCTCTAAAAGCCATTACAGTATGGCAGGAAAATACCAAGAAAATGAAAATGTTACTTATCTTCCAGATTGGCTTTATGTGGAATTATGTTCTTGAATAGAAACTGTAGAGCCTCTATGGGCTGGCACGTACAATTAGTAGCTTCCTCTGGATCCTGTAAAGGTTTATTGCAAAGTTTAAATCTGGTTCTGTGAACCCGACTGGCTATTCCTTGCGGTTTGATAGTCATTGGGGTGGTTAGTAGTACTTGCTAAGGTCCCTGTCATTTAAAAAGTAGTTAATCTGCCTGGGAGCCTTCCTTCCGTGTTTTTAATAGGACCCAGTCTCCCAGTAGGATTTGGGGGATGTTTTTCACTTGTCCAGGTGAGGGCAGCACTGCATTGATGTGTTCCTGGATAGCCTGCAATAGGGGCTTAGAATTTTTTTTTTTTTTTTTTTTTTTTTTAAGACAGCAGGTTTTTTGTTGTTGTTTTTTGTTTGGTTGTTTGTTTTTAGGCAGCAGAGTGTCACTCTGTATCCCAGGCTGGAATACAGTGGTCCAGTCTCGGCTCACTGCAACCTTCGCCTCCCAGGTTCAAGCAATTCTCCTGCCTCAGCCACTGAAGTAGCTGGGATTACAGGCCCGCACCTCCACGCCCTGCACATTTTTGTATTTTGGGGCTTTCTCCACGTTGCCCAGGCTGGTCAGGAACTACTGACCTCAAGTGATCTGCCTGCCTCGGTCTCCCAAATTGATGAGAGTACAGCCATGAAACACGTTGCCTAGCCTCTGGCTTAGATTTTGAATCTATTGTATAGTGACTGGGTTTCTGGTTTGACTAACAGGTCTAAGGTAAGGAAGGGTCTCCAAGAAGCCCTTTCAAAAGGACTAAGTTTTGTCTTTTATTTGGGTGCCACTCATACTCTCACGAGGGCTATAGGCAACAGAGTGTACCAAGACTCTGAAGTTTCCTGGCCAGTTTCGCCAGGGTCTGCCTTAAAGTTCGATTACTACTAATAACCTTGCAGAAGGATTGTGGCCTCCATGAGGACTGGAGATGAAATTTAATTTTCAAAGCTTGGGCTATGCATTGGGTTATAGTTGCAAGAAAACAGGGGCCTTTGTCGCTCTGCAAGCAGCAGGGGAGGCCAAATCCTGGTATGATCTCTTTTGGCAGTGCCTTGGCCACTTTTGTAGCTTTCTCTGTTCTGGTGGGGAAAGCTTCTACCCATTCGATAAAAGTGTCTACAAAAACTAAAAGGTATTTAAAAACTCGAAAGGAGGGCCTTTGGGTGCAGTGAATTTGCCATTCTTCACCAGGATAGGTTCCTTGCCACTGGACTGAGGGTAATAAAGGAGGAGACCCTTGTTTTGTTTGCCCCATGGTAATTTTGAGAGCAAAGTTCACAGGCCTGAGTGATCTTTGCATTGTGGTTGCCAGGCCTTTACCTGTAAACACATGGTCCATGCAGGTGGTCATAGCATCCTGCCCCATATGGAGGGAATTATGTACATTTTTAACAATTTCTCATGGGTGGGACTAGCAAGAGTTTTAAACCTATGAGCCTCCAACCCTCAGAATTTAGGGTCTTCTGATTTTCTCTAGCCTATGCTTGTTTTCTATAGTATAGGACAGATTTATATGAAAAGAATGGGGCCGAGCACGGTGGCTCACATCCGTATGAAATTCACCACTTTTGGAGGCTGAATTTGGTGGATCACTCGAGGTCAGAAGTTCAAGACCAGCCTGGCCAACATGTCGAAACCCCATCTTTACTGAAAATACAAAAGTTAGACAGGTGTGGTGGCCTGTGCCTGTAATCCCAGCTACTCGGGAAGCTGAGGCAGGAGAATTGCTTGAGTGAGAGACGTGCAGACTGCAGTGAGCTGAGATCGCACCACTGCACTCCAGCCTAAGCAACAGAGCAAGACATCATCACAAAAAAACTAAATAAATAAAAAATAAGAAATAAAGAGCATGGGCAGAGAGGATAAAGTCATCTGGTCTACAGCTTCCGTAGCTGATGTCCCAGCTTCCCTGCCAGCCCTTGCATTGCCCAGTGCAACTGAGGAGTTTCTTTTTGATGTTCTTGACAGTGAATGACGGCCAGTTGATTAGGATCATGCACAGCCTCGTAAAGCTGCAGTATTTCCTTTGCATGTTTAATGGGGGAATTCCATGCATTTAGAAGACCCTGCTGTTTTCAGATAGCTGCATGTGGTTGAAGCACAAAGAAGGTGTTCTTGGAGTCAGCGTATACGTTAAGTGCCTTTCCCTGACCTAGATTCAGGGTCCTAGGGTGAGGAACCAGGATCCAGGGTGAGGGCGATTAGCCCTCCTTTTTTGCTGAGGTATTAGGTGGCAGTCTTTGGGCATCTATTGTTTCGTATAGACTAACCACAGTATATCCTACCCTTCTTTTTCATTTTTTAGAAATCTACTTCCATCAGAATGTAGAAAACTACATTCACCATCAGGATTCTTGAGAGATGTATCTCTGAGATCTATTCTATCCAAGAAGACCTGGTCTATGGTTTTAATACAGAAATGAGTTAGGTTATCCGAGGAATTGACTGGCATGAGCAGAGCTGGATTAAGGGTGCCACAAGTTTTTATAGTAACCTTGGGGAAGTCCAAGAGGAGAGCCTGATGTTTGGTGAGTCTTCCTCTCGAGAACCAACAGTGGCCCTTTGTTTCTAAAACTCCCTGCACTTGATGGCGAATGAGGACTTCTAAGGTGTGTCTAAAAGTCAGCTTTAGGGTTTCCTCCACCAGAATGGCAGTGGCTGTGACTTCCCCATGGCAATTAGGCTATCCGCAGGCCACGAAGTCCATGTGCTTTGAAACGTAGTCAACTGGATGAGGTGATTCTCCCAGTTTTTGGTGAGGACTCCCTGTTTCTCTGCCACATATAAGGTGCATGGATTTTCCAAGTCAGGAATTTCCAGGGCAGGAACCTCAATAAGGGCTTTTTTTTTTTTTTTTTTTTTTTTTTGAGATGGAGTCTCACTGTGTCACTCAGGCTAAAGTGCAGTGGTGCGATCTGGGCTCACAGCAAGCTCTGCCTCCCGGGTTCACGCCATTCTCCTCCCTCAGCCTCCCAGTAGCTGGGACTACAAGTGCCTGCCAACACGCCTGGCTAATTTTTTATATTTCTTAGTAGAGACAGGGTTTCACCGTGTTAGACAAGATGGTCTCGATCTCCTGTCTTCGTGATCCACCCACCTTGGCCTCCCAAAGTGCTGGGAATACAGGCATGAGCCACTGCGCCGGGCCAATAAGGGCTCTTTTTTATGTCTTGAAATGCTCTGGTTCATTTTTTCCATTGTAAGAGCTCAGTGTCAGGTCCTTTAGTGACCTCAGATAGAGGATGAGCCATTAGTCCAAATACAGGAATCAGGATTCTACAGAACCTGTACATTCCAAGAAAAGTTCTGTGTTGTCTCTTGGTTTGGGAACTAGGCAACTCTAGTATGACCTGTTTTCTTTTTCCCGATAGCTGCCTTATTCCAGGGATTATAATGTACCCTAAGTAAGTTACTCTCTGTTTGGTTAATTGTGCCCTTTTATTTGAAAATTTATATCTACTTGCTCCAAGGGAATTTAAGACTGTGATGGTATTCCTGTCAGATGTTTCTTGGTAGGGCTACATATTAAGATGTTATCTACATAGTGTAGGACACTGCATTCCCTAAGTGGTAACTCTCAAATATCTTCATTTAGGGCTCGTGCAAACACATGAGGGCTATCTTGAAAGCCCAGGAGCTATAACATGCAGGTGTGCTTGTGGGTGTTACCTGTATTTGGATCTGTCCATTCAAAGGCAAAGAGAAACTGAAAGGACAGGTGCACTGGGATTAAAAACATGACATCTTTAAGGTCTAGTACACTAAACCATTGGCAATGTCCCAGAATTTGGATTAACAAGATATAAGGGTTCTCTACCAAGTGAGGAAGAGGGTTCCTGCCTCGTTTATGATTCTCAAGTTTTGTGCCAGTTGATATTTTCCATTTGGTTTTATGACTGGTAGAATAGGAGTATTACAAGGTGATTGGAAGGACACTAGTAAACCATGCTGTAAGAATCTAGAAATTAAGGGCTCCAATGCTTTTTTTGCTTCTTACATTAGAGGGTATTGCTTTTAATTGGGGTACCTATTGGGGTCCTGTAATTTAATGACCACAGGTTGAGCCCAAAGGGCTCTTCTGTCATCCCAGATGCTGGATTTATATGTTCTAAGATTGACATACATAGGGAGGTGATCTGCTGGCCCTCCAGGGAGGACCATTTGGGAGGGGCTGGTGCCTTTGAGTGGTATGATGGCTCCCATGTTATTTAATAAATCTCTGCCTAACAGCAGGGTAAGCCATTCAGGAATAAGCAAGAAAGAGTGTGGCATAAACTGATGTTTATACTAACATGTGAGTAAGGAAATAAAATAGTAAGAATGGGGTTGATTATTGACCCCAGTTATAATACAACTTTTGGAAGTAAGTGGCCCAACATGAGAAGTTAATACACAGTAGGAGGCCCCATTATTGATTAAAACATCAATATTCTTACCTGCCACATCAAGGGTGAGCCAGGGTTCCAGACTGGTGACTGGAATGTTCTTTTCAGTGGGAGCTGTCTGGATCCCTGAGCCTCCTCAGTCTTGGGTTAGTGCCATCTCAAGGGAGGATGTCCGCTTTCCCCTTCTAGACCAAGGAAAATCCATTCCCCAGTGGCTATCTTGTTTATAGACTGGGCATGGCCCAGGGGCAGCTGTGTGTACTTTCTGACCTGGTGCTCCGATTGCTTACATTGAAAGCAGGCTCCTTGATGGCTGTTACTCTGTTGGTGACCAGTTTCCAACGCTTAGAGGTTCCTGGGGGTGACTTTGAGGTTACAGGACACTACTGACAGAAAGAGCTATCCTTTTAGCATGGGCCTTATGTCACCTGTTCTTGCACTGGACTCTGCCTTCCTCCTCAGCCAGATTCCTATTATGAAATATTCCAAAAGCCATTTATATTAATTGAGACATAGGTGTTTGTGGCTCTAATTGTAATTTCTGTGGTTTTCTCCTGATATCTGGGGTAGACTGGCTAATAAAGTTTTGTCCTGGTAACAGTTGGCCTTCAGCGGTCATAGGGGCTATGTTGGTGTACTTTTGGAAGGCGCCCTTTAAGCACCCCTGAAAGAGGGCAGGGTTTTTACCTTTTCCCTGTGTGACTACTTTGACTTTCTCATAGTTAACAGGGTTTTTTTGTAATACATGGTCTGATCCTTGCCAGGAGGCATTGGACTATGTAGGCCGTCCCTATTCTTTATTCCTCCAGACCTGTTGTAATTCCAACCTGGGTCGTGGGAGAGATCAGCAATAGCTGCCACTTCATGGGTGGCAGGCCAGTCAGCTGCCCTGCTATTTATGTATCCCTGACTGGCTACTCAGATTCTCTGTTGTTCCTGTGGAGTACAGCAAGGGAAAGGACAACTTGCATATACCTTTCCAAGTTAAGTCAATGGCCAAATTTAGAGCCTGGAATGCATCAGTAAATGCATTTGGGTTCCTTTGAGAACTGCCTGAGGTTTTGCTTGCACTGGATTAGATCATTTATTGACAATGGAACATGTATTCTAATGATCCCTTTTGCATTTGGACTTCCAGTAAAGGAAGCAGTTTCACTGGTCCTGGATGATATGAAGTCCCACTGTGAGTTATTCCAGCTGGGCTAGTCCCTACTGTACAAGGCAAAAGAGAATAAAGAGGAGCATAAGCAGGAGTTGAAATGGGATTAAATTCTACAGAAGACTTTGATCGGGTAGGGTGTGCTGGGGACTTGGAAGGAGATGCAGGCCCCTGAGAGCCCCTATGTGGAGCTGGTGTTGTACTGTGGGCCCTGAGAGCCCTTCCCCTTAATAGAAGATAATCTTCTAGTGCATCTGTGTGGTTTTCTGTCTTACTGGGTTTAAGCCCACAGGTGCTGCATAGAGCTGGATTCTGTTGTAAGGCTATAAAGGTCTGCACATAGAGAACCTCAGACCACTTTCCCTCATTTGTACAGAAAAGATCTAGCTCTAAGATGGTGTTAAAGTTCACATTTCTTTCTCCGGCCATTTTTCATTCTTAGCTGAATTGTATCCAGGTCAAACAGTGTTACAAAACAAGGTAAGTTTTTGTTTTTCTTCTTTAGCTCATCTAACCAAATAGTATTCCAGTTTTTAAAATATACATCCCAGGTTTGTTTTAGTGAGAGTAGAAGAGATGGGTCCCACGGAGCCAAGAGAATCCTGCAATGACAGACACATATACCAATGTCCAGGAGGTTGTGGGTGTTCCTATGAGCTAACCTAGACCATGAAGCGGTACAGGGCACTCACTTGAATCCCCATGAGACCGGGGCCCTAGGAGGTCACTGGTGATTGCCATGCACCATCCTAGATCTCACCAGTACTGGACGTCTCCAGGCTCAACCGAGGTGGCCCCCGCTGCCAGCTGGGGGCCCAGATGTCTCACTGACAAGACTTTCCCTACCTCACCTAGAATACCTGGATGCATTCCCTGCGACCGGACATCTACGTGACTGCACATCTTTTTTTCTTCTGGATAGAAAGTTTGCTGAAGGGCAATCTGAAGGATTATGAAAATGAAGCAAGCCTGGAGCAATAGGGACTCTTAATGTGCCCTAAACAGAAAGTTTTGTCAACAGAAATCCAGATTAGAAAATAAATCACAATAGCCACTAAGTGGCAGTCAAGTATTGCCAGAGGGACAACAAACACTGAGTCTGAAATGTGGCCAGAAGGATGCAACACTAAGCAGCAAAATAGCCTGAATATTGAATATTGAGACCCACCCACAGGGTTAGTATAATTATGAATAGTGAATAGTGCACAAGTCGCAGCCGAAAGGACAGCAGCACATATATTCACATAAAGAATATAAGTGACTTAAAAATTTTTTCCCCAGAATTTCACTGAAACAGCACATTACCATGCCAGCTGAGCTACCCATCCTAACCAGCGTATTTTCTGAACCCCCAAATCATAGTGATGTGTAGGTACAGAAGTACCCTATTATCAAATTGAAGGGATACATGAAGATCACACTCAGGTCCTGGAACGATAAGTACTTTGCAAGAGAAAGTGGCCCAAAACTCATGGCTTCAACTCTTGCTATGTTTAGCTTTTCTCTCTTTCTTCGGAAGAATTCTGAGATGGTCCCCATGACCTTTACCCTCTGGTGTTACTCTCATGATTACATTACAGGAAAAAATAATTTTGCATATGTAATTAAGCTCATTATTCACTTGATCTTCCTATAAGGATATTCTCCAAGTGGGACTGACTTAAACACAGGAGCCCTTTAAAAGCAGAGCATTCAATATCATTGATCATTAGAGAAACACAAATTGCAAATCGAAACCACAATGAGATACCATCTCACACCAGTCAACGTGGCTATTATTAAAAAGTCAAGAAATAACAGATGGCTGGTGAGGTTGTGGAGAATAGCGAACACGTAATACACTGTTGGTGGGAGCGTAAATTATTAGGTTGGTGCAAAAGTAATTGCAGTTTTGACATTACAATTAATGGCAAAATCAGCAATTACTTTTGCACCAACCTAATAGTTCAACCATTGTGGAAAGCAGTATGGTGATTCCTCAAAGAGTTGAAAGCAGAACTAACATTTGACCCAGCAATGCCATTACTGGGCATATGCCCTGAGAAATAGAACTCACTCTAACATAAACACATACGCACACAAATGTTCACTGCAACACTATTCACAATAGCAAAGACATGGAATCAACCTAAGTGATATCAATGGCAGACTGAATAAAGAAAATGTGGTACATATACACCATGGAATACAATGGAGCCATAAAAAAGAATGAGATCATGTCCTTTGCAGAAACATGGATGAAGCTGAAGTCCATTATCCTAAGCAAACTAACACAGGAACAGAAAACCAAATACTGCATGTTCTCACTCATAAGTGGGAGCTAAATGATGAGAACACATGGACACAAATATGGGAGCAACAGACACTGGAACCTACCTGGGGATGGAGGATGAGAGGAGGGAAAGTATCAGGAAAAGTAATGGGGACTAGGTTTAACACCTGGGTGATGAAATAATCTGTACAACAAACTCCCGTGACACAAGTTTACCTGTGTAACAAACCTGTACTTGTACCCTTGAACTTAAAAGTTTTTTTAAAAGTCTGGCACTCATCCAATCAAATTCCCCCACTTTTCTGATGAGGAAATATGAATTGTCAAGGTCCTTTGAGGGGTCAGGGGCAGGACCAGAGCTAAATGTGAGCTCATGTGAAGCTCAGCATTTTTTTTTGCCACATACTACCTTCTACACGTTCATGTATCCTGTAATTTTAATGCACATAGCAATGTGTTTGGATTAAAATATCAAATATCAAAAAAGAAAGAAAGATGAGAAAGTTATATTGATATCAGATAAAGGAGATCAATAAATTCACTATTTGAGCTTAAATAGTCCCTATATAATGGTCAAAATTCATTTCTCCAGAAATATTTAACAACTGTACACTTGTATGCAGGTAATAAAATAGTCTCGAAAATATGTAAAGCAATAATAAGTAGAACTATTGAGAGAAATTGAAAACCCCACCATTATTGTGGAAGATTTTTAAATGTATTTACCTCAATTACTGTTAAGTTAAACAGAAAAAAATAAACACATAAATGTGAACAATACAATAAACAAAGTTAACTTGTGGCCATTTATAGAAACCTGTACCCAACAATCGAAATATAAACTATTCTCAAGCATACATGCATAAACGGGCCATGGTCTCAACCCATGGTCTCAATGTTCAAATAACTGGTTTCAAACATACTCTTTAAACAAAACGAAATTGAACTAGAAGTCAATAGCAACAACAACAACAAAATGTATTCAGAAACTTTAAAAGTCTTCTAATAAGTACTTAGATACGAATGATAAGGAATATATTGCATACGAAAACCTTTTGGATGCAGTGAAAGTAGACCTTAGAGGAAACAGTCTTATGTGCTTACATTAGAAAAGGAAAAAAAGTCTGAAAATTGAGTTCTAACATAAGAAACTGGATGAAGAACAGTAGAATATACTCAAAGAAAGTAGAAAGAAGGTGCTAATAAACAAAGCAGAAATTAATGAAATAGAAAAGAAATTGCAATAGAGAAAATAAATCCAAAAGTTGGTCCTTTGAAAACTAATAGCATAGACAAACCTTTCGGAAGATTGATAAAGAAAAATGGCATAACTATGGATGCAGCAAAAATTCTGAAAAGGGAAGTGAAACTCCTATGAGCAACTTTATATTAAATTCGAAAACTTAAATGAAATACACATTTACTTCTCAAAAGAAGACATACATGAGGCCAAGAAGCATATGAAAAAAAGCTCAACATCACCAATTATTAGAGAAATGCAAATCAAAACCACGATAAGATACCATCTCATGCCAGTCAGGGGCTGAGGAAGGAGAATCACTTGAACCCGGGAGGTGGAGGTTGCAGTGAGCTGAGATCGCTCCGCTGAATTCCAGGCCATGTGACAGGAGCAAGACTCCATCTAAAAAAAAAAAAACAACAGATGCTGCTGAGGTTGCACAGAAAAAGGACTACTTTTACACTATTGGTGGGAATGTAAATTACTTCAACCATTGTGGGAGACAGCATGGTGATTCCTCAAAGATCAAGAGGCAGAAATACCATTTGACACAGCAATCCCATTACTAGGTATATACCCAAAGGAATATAAGGCATTCACTTATATATATACATGCACTCGTATGTTCATTGCAGCACCATTCAAACAGCAAAGACATGGAATCAACCTAAATGCCCATCAATAATAGACTGGATAAAGAAAATGTGGTACATACACACCATGAAATACTATGCAACCATAAAAAGGAATTAGATCATGTCCTTTGGAGGGATATAGATGGAGTTGGAAGTCATTATCCTCAGCAAACTAACACAGGAACAAAAAACCAAACACTGTATGTTCTCATTTACAAGTGGGAGCCGAATGATGAGAACACAAAGACACGTTGGCGGGTGGGGGAACAGCACACACTGGGACCTGTCAGAGGGAATGTGGGGGAAGGGAGAGCATAGGGACAATAGGTAATTGACACTGAACTTAATATCTAGCTTATGACATGCTCTGTGCAGCAAATCACCAAGGCACACGTTTACCTACATAACAAGTTTGCACATCCACATCCTGCACATGTACCCCTGAACATAAAATAAAAGTTGAGGGACACAGGTGAAGGATTTATAGGAGCTTCATGCTATCCCTGAGAAACTCTTTGGTAAATGTGAAATTTCTTCAATATAAAAAGTGTTTTAAAAAATAAAAACAACACCTCACTGGGCCTGATCTAGGAAAATCCTCCCTCTTTTTGAAACAACATTTAGAACACTTTCTGATCCTGCCCAGCTGGGGACATAGAATTGTGTCCGGAATTGGTGGGTTCTTGGTCTCACTGACTTCAGGAATGAAGCTGCGGACCCTCGCGGTGAATGTTACACTTATTAAAGATTGTGTGTCCATGGTTTGTTCCTTCAGATGTTCAGACGTGTCTGGAGCTTCTTCCTTCTCGTGGGTTCATGGTCTCGCTGTCAGGAGTGAAGCTGCAAACCTTCTCCGGGAGTGTTACAGCTCTTAAAGGCAGTGTGGAACCAAACAGTGAGCAGCAGCAAGATTTACTGCAAAGAGCAAAACAATACAGCTTCCACTGCGCAGAAGGGCACCCCAGCACGTTGCCGTGGCTGGGACAGCCTGCTTTTATTCCCTTATCTGGCCCCACCCACATCCTGCTGATTGGTCCATCTTACAGAGAGCTGATTGGTCCATTTTACAGAGAGCTGATTGGACCGTTCTGACAAGGTGCTGATTGGTGACTTTACAATCCCTGAGCTAGACACAGAGTGCTAGACAGAAAAGTTCTCCAAGTCCCCACTAGGTTAGCTAGATACAGAGTACTCATTGGTGTATTTACAAACCCTGAGCTAGACACAGAGTGCTGATTGGTGTGTTTATGATCCCTAAGCTAGACACGGAGTGCTGATTGGTGCGTTTACGATCCCTTAGCTAGACATAAAAGTTCTCCAAGTCCTCACTAGATTCAGGAGCCCAGCTGGCTTCACCTAGTGGATCCTGTGCCTGGGCTGCAGGCAGAGCTGCCCGCCAGTCCCAAGCCGTGCCTGCACTCCTCAGCCGATTCCCGTAGTCCTCTGTGGACTTTTTTCATCCCTCTGTGGGACCCAGCGCTGCGGAGCAAGGTGCAGTGCTCCTCCGGGAGGCTCCCACTGGGCGGGAGCCTACCGCGGGGGGCCGGCAGGCCAACACTGCTGGGGGACCTGGTGCACCCACTGCAGCTGCTGGCCTGGGTGCCAAGCCCCTCACTGCCCTGGGCTGGCGGCGCCGGCCAGCCGTTCTGAGTGTGGGGCCCCCCGAGCCCCTGCCCAGGCCTGCCGGAACTCGCACTGGCCTGTGAGCGCTGGGCGCAGCCCCGGTTCCCGCCCTCGCCACTCCCGCCACACCTCCCCACAAGCAGAGAAAGCCGGCTCCGGCCTCGGCCAGCCCAGAAAGGGGCTCCCACAGTGCAGTGGCGGGCTGAAGGGCTCCTCAAGTGCCGCTAGGCTGGACGCCGAGGCTGAGGAGGCGCTGAGAGTGAGGGCTGCTAGCACATTATCACCTCTCAGAATGAACACATATTAATCAACCAGAAGCTGTCATAGTTCCTGTTTGATTCATGTGTAGAATGAGGGCTCCAGCCACGGTGGCACCGGGTGCCCTGGGATGGGAAGCAAACTGTGCCTTGGGTGGTGAGTCCCACATAGCCGTGCAGGGGAGGCTGCTGCCTCCACCTTTCTGTGGATTTCCCCCTTCTCCTTTAAAGTTCGTGACTCAGGCCTCAGGTTTGGAGGTGAATTCTTCTATTCTTTCATCCCTCCCAGGGGCCCAGGTCTGTGCATGAAGGAAACCAGGCCCTCTGCACATAGTCTAAGACTGGCAGTGGCTTCTCAACAGCTGCAGCAGTTTATTTAAAACAAACAACACTAACAAAAAAAAAAGAAACTTCTGTTGTTCACAGAGGAATTGATACATGCCCGTGTCTCGCTGGGTGTTTTCCTCACATTATCTCAGTTAATCTGTGCTGCTCCCAGTAGCTCTCAGTCCTGGAGCTTTCTCTCCTCTTCCTCCTTCCCCAAACCACCATCATCTCTTCCCCGGAAGGGGATAGTGGACTCTGTGCTGGCTACTGCCTCCGGTTTGTGCACTGCAGCTTGCAGTTGCTTTTGGGGTGCACATGCTTTCCAAGTCTGTCCATCAGCCTCCAGCTCCCTTAGCCTGACTTACAGGACTTACTGATTCCTGACTGTTGACAGTGATGACAGACAATGATGATGCTGATGATAATGGTATTAGGGTCTGGATCCCATCTGCATGGCTGCCCATCGGAGAGAGGAGAAGAATGCACCTGTACCTGGAAACTCACAGGACACAGACCAGACCCATGTTAGTTCCATTCCAGGGAAGCCTAATTTATTTTTTAACACTGGACCTCAGAGAGCCAGGGCTTGGCAGAGGCAGAAAGGCATCATAACCGAGAGGTAAAAAGAAAGTGGTCATTTCCCCTGGCTTTCCCTTATACTTGGAAAATTGGCCAGTCAATGGCAATGTCTCTAGGGCCTCCTGCAGAGAAGATGCCTGGACCTGGTTTGGGGATGGTCTTCACATTTCTGTTCCACGGAGCATTGTGACCACTCCACAGCAAATAAAAAGGGGAAAGATTTAAAAAGTTGAAAAAAATTTTTAAAAAGTAAAAAAAGAAATACACATTTACAGAAAAATAACTGCATGTCTGGTGGAAATGAGTCTTTTAAATAAGTCCACTAAGTAAACACAGGGGAAAAATGAACCTTGACATTTACCTCATTACACATACCAAAATTCATTTGAGATGTGTCAGAAATCTAGAAGAAAACTTGAGACATCATCTTCATGACTTTGGGGTTGGCAAGGTTTTTAAGGGCATAAAAAAGAAAGATTAATTGGAATTAATTAAATTAAGAACTTCTAATCATCAAAAGATATTATTAAGAGAATGAAAAGGCAAACAGATTCATAGAAGATATTCATTTTATATATACATATTATATATTATGTCTGAAAAAGGAGTTGAATTTAGAGCTCCTACAAATCACTAAGAAAAAGATAACCAAATAAAATATGGGCAAAAGGGCCTGAAAAGTTACTTCATAAGGACACATACAAATGCCTGGCTACTAAATATGTTAATAGTTGCTCCAACTCATTCACATCAGAGAACGGCAAATGAAAGCCATATGACATACGGCTAAACACCCAGCAGAATAGCTAAAACTAACGGTAGTCTATACCATGTTTTGTGTGAATATGGTGCAACTGCAACTCCTATGCAGTTGGAACCAGATTGATACCCTGGCTCCAGAATGCCAGAATGATACACTGGCTCCCCAGCACTTCAGTTGGTGCTTCATCACAATCATTCGTGGTGGTAGCTTGACAAATTGTGAAGTCTATGCATGCCACGGATTATACTTTCGTATCATTTCCCTTTGGCAAGAAGCAGGGCGCTGTGTTTTAGCCCAAAGGCACGACCAGATAAATTTCCTAATCTCAGCTAAAGGGTCTAGCCCAGGACTATCCACAGTACTCATTATGTTTCAGATTTCATCAAATCAAGAGAGAGAAACCACACAGTAATTCAAACAGTGAAAATTGAATATAGAGAATTATTAACGATAACAGGGGAACAGAGTAACAAGAAATTGACTAGTAAGAAATAAAGAGAACTCTAAATACAGAAAGAGCAGATATAAGAAGTGGTCAGTATCCCCAACTGAGATAGTGCACCCAAAGAAGTCCTCCCCACTCCACCCCCCACCTCCCAGACATTGCTGAGATAGAACAGTTAAGAAAAAGCCAACCCACCTCCTTGGCTGAGTGAAAGCACCTGAGGCAGAATCGCCCAAGGATTGAGTTTGATCCCATAAGGAAGATTTTCCTGCTCAAAGCTGAGAAGGCACACCCAAGGACAAATCCTGCCTAGGCTGAGATAGAGCATCCAAGACCAAGTACCTCCCCTTCCCACGCCCCCGCAACATGGCAGAGCTGAGCTAGAGCTCCTGGGAAGAGTCTTCCCCACAGGGCTGAGTCAGAAGCCCACCGAAGAGTCCTCTCCATAAATGAATTAGAGAACCTAAAAAAGACCTTAGCCCTCTCATAGGAGTGATAGAGCACCCAAAATACAAGTACTCTCCCTCCCCTAGAGTGGAAACAGAGTACACAAGTATGAACCTCTTGGTGGTGGAGGCAAAATACCACAAAGAATAACTCCCCAACTAGAGGATAGAGCACGCAAGGGAAAGTTCTATGCCCCAAAGTTAAGAAAAATTCCAGCAATGGTGCGTTAGAACATTAAGGATGCACCACTGTAGGCTTGAGATAGAGCATCCAAGGAAAAACCTCAACCCCAGAGCTGTTATACAGCACCCGAGGACGAGATCGAATATCAAAGGAAAGTGCCACACACACACACACACAGCTGTGATGAGCATATGAGGAAGAGTCCCCTGCAGGTCTGAGATATAGCATCCAAGGGATGGTCCTCCCCTGCCTGAGGTGGGAAACAGAGTATCCAAGGAAGCTCCTTCACTTCATGGCTGACATAGAGCAACCAAGGAAGGCATCCCCTAACATAATTATGATGAGAACCCAGGGAAGAGCCTTCCAACTGCAGTTATGAAACAACCAAGGAAAAGTCTCCTTCCCAAGGGCTGAGAGAGAG
>NC_045445.1:18732929-18755741 GCF_002776525.5 Piliocolobus tephrosceles
TATGAAACAACCAAGGAAAAGTCTCCTTCCCAAGGGCTGAGAGAGAGCCCCTAAGAGTCACCCCTCTGGACTGAGATAAAGAATTATGGAAAATCCTTTCCGGGGCTAAGATACAGCACCTCCGAAACAGCCCCATCCAAAAGGGATGAGACAGAGCCCACAAGGAAACATTCAGGTAGGGTTGAGATAGGTCACCCAGGGAAGCTAAGAGCTTTCTCCCAGGAGTAAGTTAAAGCCCAGAGGAAGATTCATCACCTCCATGCTGAGATAGAAGAACCCATGAAAGTCCTCTGTAGGGCTTGAAGACAGCATATGAGGAAACACTCACACCACCACCACCACCACCACAACCAAGGGTTGAAGCCCACAAATGGGATAGACCCAGCTGTTATTCAATGTACGCCAGAGAACTTGTTGGGGTGCCACATTGGCAGAAGTCATTGGAAATCTACCTTCGGGAATTTGAGGTGTAGTATCCAGGGAAGGATCCCTTTAACCCAGAGCTAAGATAGATTACCTTCCAAAAAGTTTATCCTGAAACACTGCTGAGATACAGTGCCTTGGAAAGAGCACTCCACTACAGATCTTAAATGGAATACTCAAGTAACTTCCCCCAAACCCCCAATGTTGAAATTCCATCCCATTCATCTTATCACCAATATTGATATTCTGACCTTGCTGGGCGTGGTTGCTCACGCCTATAATGCCAGCACTTTGGAAGGCTGAGGCGGGCGGATTGCTTAAGCCCAGGAGTTTGAGACCAGCCTGGGCAACATAGTGAGACTCCATCTCCACAAAAAAATAGGTATGGTGGTGCATGCCTGTGGTCCCAGCTACTCTGAAGGCTGAGGTGGGAGGATTGCTTGAGTCCAGGAGGTGGAGGCTGCAGTGAGCCCTGTTCACCACCACTGCACTCCAGCCTGAGAGACAAAGCAAGACTCTGTCTCAAACATAAAAAATAAATAAATAATAAAAAATTTAAAAATCCTGATCTTGCCAGAGGAGTGTGGCAGCACCCCACAAAATGGCAATAAAGTTGTTGTGGTGCCTCACCACTGCTGAAACTTTCTAGAAACCTGCGCTCTGGGAGTTGTGGGAAATGTACCCTCTAGGGCGCCTGGGAGTGATGCACATGGGGAGGCGTCTCACTACAAGCACCAATCACGTACGGTCCAAGGGCGATGGAAGGAAGGGAAGCCGCAGGCCACTGCGTGCCCTACTCTAACAGAACACTGGGACCTGGGTGGGGCGCCAGAGTCCCTAGGAGAAGCCTCTCGCTCAGCGGGTGCCAGCCTAGAGAACCAGGAAGTGCAGCCCTCCCCTTCGCTGACTCTGGCGCCCTCTAAAGGCGGCCTTCGGTAACAACTGTACAGCGGACGTAGGCAGAGGAACACAGAACCTTCTCACGCAGCGGGATAAAAGGGTGAATTTGGAGCTGACAGGCAATATCTTGTGATATATTTGTCTGGCTTTGATAGCGGGGTAATACTGGCTTCATAAAATGAAGTAGTGTTTCTTCCTCCGTTATTTTTTTGAAGATATTGCTAAGTATTGGTATTATTTCTTCATCAAATGTTTACAGAATTTACACGCAAAGCCACCATGGCTTGGTTTGTATTTGTGGAGAGATTTTAATTTACTAATTAAATCCTTTTTCTTTCTTTAGTCTTATGTCAATTTTCTGTATCTTCTTGAGTCAGTAATTTGTCTTCTAGAAATTTTTCTGTTTTATCTAAGTTGTTTAGTTTGTTGGCATAAAGTTGTTCATAATATATTCCTTTTAATTTCTATAAGGTCCGTATTAATAACACCCCCTTTCATTTTTGATTTTGATAATCTGTGTAGTCCTTTCTTTTTTTCTTGGTCAGTCAAGCTAAAAGATTGTTAGGTTTATTTCACTTTTTCAGTGAACCAACTTTGGATTTCATTGATTTTTCGGGTTTTTTTATTTTATTGATTTTCTTCTACTCTAATTTCCATCATTCCTCTCCTTCTGCTTGCCTGTATTAAATATATCAATTTCAAACTTCAGGAACAACAAATTACTTGTTTCATAAAGGAGGACTTAGACATATAGAAATGCTTATGATATTGCAAGTAGCAGTCATTTAGACAAGTTAACTAGTAGGAAATTTGGTATGCTGAAACCAGACAAGTTTTTTGTGTTGGCCTTTGTTGATTTTGAAAATATCAAGTCTAGTTTGTAGGAAGGTGTTTATTGCATGAGTAGTTTATCTTTGAATATTTTAATATTTAGAATCCCACTTTCACTGAATCCCACAAGTTTATTTTTTTTCAAGCTTAAAGGAAAGTATGTATTAACCAGCACATACACTATCCTCTTTGTGCTTTATCTCTGGTAATCTTTATAAGAGCACCATGAGTTAGATACTGTTTTATGCCCATTTTATGGAAATAGAATCGTGGAGTGCACATTTAAGCAGCTCTCAGAGGTTTAACCAGTTGGAAAAGTGACAGAACCTAGGTCTGTCAGATTTCAGAGATTGCACACACAAATACTATATCACACTGCTTACCGCTGTGAGTTCAGCAGAGAATTCCTTGTTTATATGGAAATAACAAAGCCGACAGTGTTCAGGATAATTGGCATCCATCCACAAACCCTCTGTACCCCAGTTCTGGTGATTTTAAGTGGGGTCATCTGTCCACTAAATTAATCAGATCTTAGGCTGGTCACACTTCTGAAATTGTACACCAAGTTTGTGTGTAAGGGTACTTTTCAAACAGGGAAAAATATCTATAGATTTCAGCAAGTTATCCAAAGGGAGTTAGGCCCACTACTCAATGTTCTCTGGATGATAAGAGAATGCCACAGAGCCTACACTCTTTCAATGGGGAGAATAGTGTCAATTTCTTTGCCAGTTTTGTTCTAGTTTTTAATCCGAGTGTTCTAGTCACACACACATAGTTAGCTATCAGGACTATCTGCAGATGCTGGTTCCTCCATTTCAAACAAATCTGCCAACTCCACCTGAAGAACTTTATACTTTTGACTATGTGTTTATAAATGATGGGCAGGTAGGATATCTGGGACAGTGTCTGTGCTCATTAATACATAATTCTCTTTAAATTTTAAAAAATGAACTTGTAGAATTCAGTGAAAATTGGCATTCTAAATATTAAAGTATTAATATTTAGAATTAAATTTTTAGTTGGGATGGTGGTATAAGGAGGGTCAGCCCATTCTCAAACTGAGCTGGAGGCATAAGGGAATTGTTTAACCTAGTGGTGTGAACTTATAGGAAGTAGTGATGGTGGACTGAGTCATGACCTAGATAGAGGGAGATGAATCTGGATCATGGAACATGATATAGATTCTGGATATGAGATTCTAGACTCTGGTACCAAGGCACACTTTGCTAAGACAGTCTGTGATCATGTATTCTCAAGAGGATCATATATTTCAGCTGTATAGTGCCGATTCATGTGCCAGTTATGTTCCAGTTATAAATCAAAGTGTTCTAGCAACACACATAGTTAATTATGAGGACTATCTGCAGATGCAGGCTCCTCCACTTCAAATGAGTCAACCAACTCCACCTGAAGAACTTCATACTGTTGGCTATGTGTTTACAAATGATGGGCAGGTAAGATAACTCTATTTCTGCCCTAATTGTGACGTTCTTAGTATAATTATTTTCTCACTGAAAAGATAAATATGAACTATATGTGTTAATTCTCTTGATTTAAATGAAAAAAACATGACACAGGAATTCTTATGTGAACATAAAATGGGAATTTTTTGATCCAAGAGTGGATTCATTGTGCAAGGAACTGATGTTTTTAATTATCACATTTAATGCTCATAATTGTTCTGCAGATGTGTATTACTATATCCCCTTTAGTAAGAAATCAAGCTGACAGTGATCAAATGGCTTGCCCCAAGTGACACATGATAGGAGATAGAGCCAGGGTTTGAACGCATACCTTTCTGATTCCAGAGTCTGTATTTTTTCCCACTGCCCAAAATAACTCCTTTCATATTGAGATTACAGTCTACAGTCTCTGTTTCTGTTATCCAAGTCTCTAGTGCCCTATCTAAAAAATGACTAAGTATTCCTCATGGACTATGAAGCACTAGGTGCTGTTGCCATAATTGGACTGTCCTAAAGGAGATCTTAATATGAGTTTTGTATTGTGTATGAGAGAGGCATACTAACTCCACCATTAAAACATGAAGACAAAATAGATTGCATCTGCAGTTGTGGATGAGACCATTGGCATAAGGACACAGATAGGCAATAATCTCTTCTGTAACAAAACCAGACTAAACTTATTCCACCACATTCCCAAAACTCCTCAGTTAATTAAACTTTTCCTCAATTTTCTGTGCCTTTATTTTCTCTTTTTTAACAGTAGAGATAAGAATCACACCTCACTCATAGGGATTGGCCAAGGATTGAGTTAATACATGTAAAGCATTTAGAACAGTACCTGGAGGGTAGTAAATGTCTGGTAAAAATGTTTTCACAGATTCTAAGCCCCTATTTTATAGGAAATGAAAATAGTTCAGAAAATTTTTAAATCAACATTATATGTAAACATATTTTTATTAAATACTATATGTAATAAAATTTATATAATAAATACAAATGTGTTTATTGTTGTTAATATTTATTATTAATAAAATAATGTAAATTTTTATTAAACATTAATAAATTTGTATAATAAATATTTTTATTATTAATATAAAATATAAATTTTATTAAATATTTAATGCAGGAGCATATTCTTTGTTTTTCAGCTTTTATGTTGTAAGGTACATATGCATGATGTGCAGGTTTGTTACATAGGTAAATGTGTGCCATCGTGGTTTGCTGGATCTATCAACCCATCACCTTGGTATTAAGCCCAACATCCATTAGCTATTCTTCCTGATGGTCTCCCTACCCACTACCCCTCCCCGCAACAGGCCCCAGTGTGTGTTGCCCCCCCCCCACCCAAGTGTCCATGTGTTCTCATCATTCAGCTCCCACTTATAAGTGAGAACATGCACTGTTTGGTTTTCTATTCCTGCATTACTTTTCTGAGGTTAAAGGCTTCCAGCTCTATTCATGTTTCTACAAAGACATGATCTCATTCCTTTTTATGGCTGCATGTTATTTTATGGTGCATATGTACTACATTTTCTTTATCCAGTCTATCATTGATGGACATTTGGGTTGATTCCACGTCTTTGCTATTGTGAATAGTGCTGCAATGAACATACGCGTGCATGTGTCTTTATAATAGAATGATTTATATTTATTTGGGTATATACCCAGGAATGGGATTGCTGGATCAAATTATATTTCTGCCTGTGGATCTTTGGGGAATCACCACACTGTCTTCCACATGGTTGAAGTAATTTACACTCCCACCAACAGTGTAAAAGCATTCCTTTTTCTCCACAACCTTGCCAGCATCTGTTGTTTCTTGATGTTTTAATAATCGACATTCTGACTGGCAAGAGATATTATGTGGTTGTGGTTTTGATTTGCATTTCTATAATGATTAGTGATGCTGAGCTTTCTTTTTCATATGTTTTTTGGCTGCGTGAATGTCTTCTTTTGAGAAGTGTCTGTTCACATCCTTTGCCCACTTTTTAATGGGGTTGCTTTTCTTTTGTAAATTTGTTTAAGTTTCTTATAGAGTCTGGATAGTAGACCTTTGTCAGATGGACAGATTGCAAAAGTTATCTTCCATTCTGTAGGTTGTCTGTACACTCTGATTATAGTTCATTTTGCTATGCATAAGCTCTTTAGTTTAATTAGATCCTGTTTATCAATTTTTGCTTTTGTTGCCATTGCTTTTGACATTTTTGTCATGAAATCTTTGCCCGTGCCTATGTCCTGAATAGTATTGCCTATATTTTTTCTAGGGTTTTTATAGTTTTGGGTTTTACATTTAAGTCTTTAATCCATCTTGAGTTAATTTTTGTATAAGGTGTAAGGAAGGAGTCCACTTTCAATTTTTGCATATGGCTAGCCAGTTCTCACAGCACCATTAATTATATAGGGAATCCTGTCCCCATTGCTTCTTTTTTGTCAGGTTTGTCGAAGAACAGATGGTTATCACTGTGCGGTCTTATTTCTGAGTTCTCTATTCTGTTCCATTGGTCTATGTATCTGTTTTTGTACCAGGAAAATGCTGTTTCAGTTACTGCAGCCCTGTAGTATAGTTTGAAGTTAGGTAGTGTGATGTCTCTAGCTTTGTTCTTTTTGCTTAGGATTGTCTTGCCTATTCTGGCTCTTTTTTGGTTCCATATAAATTTTAAAATAGCTTCTTCTCACTCTGTGAAGAATGTCAATGGTAGTTTAATGGGAATAGCATGGAATCTCTAAATTACTTTAAGCAGTATGGCCATTTTCACGATATTGTTTCTTCCTATCCACGAGCATGGAATGTTTTTCCATTTATTTGTGTCCTCTCTGATTTCCTTGAGCAGTGGTTTGTAGTTCTCTCTGAAGAGGTCCTTCACTTCCCTTCTTAGTGTATTCCTAGGTACTTTATTCTTTTTGTAGTAATTGTGAATGGGAGTTCATTCATGATTTGTCTCTCTGCTTGCCTGTTTTTGGTGTATAGGAATGCTAGCAATTTTTCACACAGATTTTGTATCCTGAGACTTTGCTGAAGTTGCTTATCAGCTTAAGAAACTTTTGGGCTGAGATGATGGGATTTTCTAGATATAGGGTCATGTCATCTGCAAACAAAGATAATTTGACGTCCTCTCTCCCTATTCGAATACTCTTTATTTCTTTGTCTTGCCTGATTGCCGTGGCCAGAACATCTGATACTATGTTAAATAGGAATGGTGAGGGAGGGCATCCTTGTCTTGTGGAAGTTTCATGGGGAATACTTCCAGCTTTTTCCCATTCAGCATGATATTGGCTGTGGGTTTGTCATATATGGTTCTTATTATTTTGAGGTATTTTTTTCAGTACCTGGTTTATTGAGAGCTTTTAATATAAAGGGATGTTGAATTTTATCAAAGGCCTTTTCTGCATCTATTGAGATAATCATGTGGTTTTTATCATTAGTTCTGTTTATGTAATGAATTACATTCATTGATTTGCCTATTCTGAAACGACCCTGCATCCTGGGGATGAAGCCAACTTGATCATGGTGAATAAGCTTTTTCATGTGCTGCTGGATTCAGTTTTCCAGTATTTTATTGAGGATTTTTGCACGGATGTTCATGAGGAATACTGGCCTGAAATTTTCTTTTTTTGTTGTATCTCTGCCAGATTTTGGTATCAAGATGATGCTAGCCTCATAAAATGAGTTAGGTAGGAGTCCCTCCTTTTCAATCTTTTGGAATACTTTCAGTAGAAGTAGTACCAGCTCTTCTTGGTACCTCTGGTAGTCAGGAGCATATTCTTGGGTTATCCTTTGATGAAAACAGCTTTTAGTTAACCTACAATACCCTTGAACTTCATGTTTCATCTACCATCAACATTGCAAAGCATGCCCTACCCCTGCCTGACTCCAAGATCAACATATTGGAAAAAAAGTTTTATCATTACTCAACACACATGATGCTCTCAGAAAAGGCAAGTTAATTTTAATCTAGTCTCAGTGACACAAGGGAAGGTAAAATATAAGGTGTTATCCAAAGTCACACATGGCACACTCATGATTAATCAGAATGCTTGGGGAATTAAGCATATAGATAAATATAGACAGTGATGCATATAGATATAACGATATCTGTATATATCTGTATGATATGCCTAATGATACATATAGATAGTGAAGGGTAAGATAGATCGAAAAGGTAAATGTTCCCACCATGTCTGGGAACACCATGTGTGGGAACATTTACCTTTTCGATCTATCCTACCCTTCACTATCTATATGTATCATCTAATAAAGTATTAATCAGTATTTGTTAATATGTAGCTTTAAAGCACTGAAAGATAAGACTTTTTTTTGTCCCCTAACAAGGGCTGAGACAAAATGATGCATACTTCATTAGAGAGATAATCATGTGTTTATTCCTTTGGTTGATGAAAACCACTCATTCTCCAAGCATTCTGATTAATCATGACTGTACCATATTTGACTTTGGATAACACCTTGTATTTCACCTTTCCTTGTTTCACTGAGACTAGATTAAAATTAGCTTGCCTCTTCTGAGAGCATCTCGTGTGTTGAGTGATGATAAATCTTTGACCTGTGACTAAAACTTTATATTAACTATATAAATGGATGGCTGTGTATGCATATGAAGACTGTGACTTTGCAATAGTTGGATTTGACCTTAATGGAATATTTTCACTGATGTTTTTCAGCAAATGAGGGGTGATGAAGTAAATCAAGTTGCAACAGGGCTTCAAAGCAAAAAGAAACATTCCAGAAAATCCAAGATACACTCTTCATCTAAGAGAAGGAAGGGTATGTCCCTGTGACTAGACAAACAGGAAGGTGTAGGGGAATGCAATCTCTGGGCCTCAACCATGTCAAAGGACATTTGTAGTCATGTCCTTGAGGGATGAACAGATATGAGCACATTTGCAAGTGGAAGGGCAAGGTTCTAATTAGGTGCAACAATTTGGAGTTACTGCGTTAGATGAATGAAGCAGGTTCCTGGGGCAAAAGGAGATGGTGGGCTCAACAAGAGGATGTGTCTGCTCACTTTCTGTCTGTCCTCACACTCCGCTCTAACCCAGTGCAGTCTGGCTTCTTAGTGTACTCCGTGAAACTACTATCATCAAGGTCACCAGTGTTTGCTGCATTTTGGCATTAATGTCTCAGCAACATGTGACACAGTTGTTTACTTCCTCCTGCACGGAAAGCTTCTTGGGTCCCCAGATACCTGGATTTCTTACCGTGTTACTTGAGACTCATTTTTCTTCTCCTTTTTGTTTTTCTCCTCTGCCTTCCCACCTCTAAATATTTCAGATATTTAGCATGATCCTAGGCTCTCTTCTCTTCAATGTACTATCTCCTTAGGTGATGCCATGCTGTCTTAGAATTTTAAATGATTCACACTAAAAAAACTCTCACCATTATACTTCTAGACTACAACTTGCTCCTGAAATCCAGACTCAAATGCAACTACACACGTGGTATCTCTACACACGTGGCCCTACATGTTCAAATTTCTGACCTCCCTCTCTCCAAAAATACTCTACTTTTAGTCTTCACGATTTCAGTTAAAGATACTGTCCATTAAGTGAAACATCCACAAAAGTGTAACAACCAGATGTTCACAGGTATAGGGGATTTAGAAGTCCTGGTTTTTAGAGTTTGCAGCTATCCATAGTGCATATAATCCCACCATGGCCTAGTTTAAACTCTCAACATAAGGTCACTGAAGCAGATTCGGGAAGAGTTGGCAGCACTCGGCTCTCATAGTCAGTTTCCTAATACCTCCTGAACACCCCTGATGTACTTTTACTTAGTAGTTCAAGTCAAAATACTTAAAGTCACTTATGAGTTATCTTATGATTCTTTTATTACTCTCTCATTTCCCATCTCTTAGCAAGTCCAGCAGTCAATGCCCAGTATAAATTCTGCATCCAACCATTTCTCTCTATCCCTCCAGTGCACACTGCCATGATCTCTGTCCAAGCTAGTAGAATACCTTCTTAGTTCTGTTTTTCTAATCTTCACTCATCTATCACATACTCTCTAACCCTGTGGCTAGATAATTATGTCAGTGTGTAAATCATATCATGCCATGTCCTTCCTGAAAACCCATCCTCAACTCTCCTAAGCACTCAGAACAGACCCTGAACTGGCTTTGGTCCGCAAGCCTCTCTGCACGGCCTGGCCTCTATCACCCTCTCCTAACACAGGTCCCATCCATTTCCTCCTGGCTCTCTCTGCCTCTGTCTTTCAGCTCTGTAGTGCCCTGTCCATCCCCACTCCATCCCCTACCTTTGGCCTCACCGCAGCCTGGACCTCTCCCTCTGCCTCTACACAGGAGGCTCTGCTTCTTCTCCAAGCCCTGCCCAACGGCACCTCTTCAGAAGGCACTGTCAAACCAGCAGTCTCCCCTGAGGCTCCCTCTGCTGCTGTCTCCCATAGGCCTGTGGACTGCTTCCCCAACACCAGCCCAGTGCTGCTTGCTTCATTTGCTCATTGTGCATGTACTGTCTGACTGCCCCATGAGGATGTGAGCTCCACAAGGGCAGGCAACGTTGCTCTCTGGGCTGTTTACTGCTGATCCCCAGCTCCTGGCATGCTGCCTGCCACAGATGATGAATAAATGAAAGAGGCATCAGACGTGGAGTGAAAAGAAAGTCACTTTTTCTAGACAAAAGGGAAGGATCTGTAGAATCATATAAAAACACAGATGTGTGATGATTGAGTGGAGATAAGAGTGCTCAACTCCAATAGCCACCTCTATTTTCTCAGAATATTTGAAGTAGAAAGGAGGCAAGTTAAGGAGGGCTCACTTAGTCTGGCTTCCTGCTGCACACAGCATGGCATTTATAGGTGAACTATACAAATAATATCAAATGAGAAATGTAAAGGACAGCAAGATGACACAAAATGATGAGTACAAAAACCTGTGAATGTTTATTCTGCTGTCGCACTTCTTTACTGCACGTATTCATTATGCCAAGAGGTAAGAAGTTAGTTTTATTGTATTACCTACCTGATCTCTATTTGCAAGATCTGAGATTTCCACGTGGTAAATCCTTCTGTTTCATGAAATAAATAATTCCCTGGAAACTGATGAATACATAGCTGTCCCTCGGGGGAGGATGGGACAAAACACACCTATCTTGCAGCTCAACCTCTTCATTTGGTTTCCAGATGGTAACGTCACTCACAATGTCCATGAAGAGAAGATAAAAAATGGTCAACCAGCACCCGGTAATGTCGTGACAACAGTTCCACCAGCGTTTATTAATATGGCAACAGCTGATATTTCATACGTGAGTATCAGGGATCAGTGTAACTTTGCTCACATGTTATACTGTTCTACTTGGTTTCCACTATGCACTGTATGCATAGTGTCATGAGGGAAGAAGGTAATTTTGTTGTTTTATCTTTTCTGGCCTCAATTTTAGGGTTCTCAGATTGCTAACTGGTGTATCCTCTTTCTTTATGAGATGATTTCGTAGATACTGAGCATCAGGGGGGTATGCCTGTGCAGCTGACATAATGCACTTACCTCACAGCTCAACCACCTCATTTGGTTTCCAGATGCTGCAGTCACTCACAACATCCGTGAAGAGAAGATAAATAACAGTCAACCAGCATCTGATAATGCCTTGCCGACTGCTCCACCATGGCTTGGTAATATGGCAGCAGCTGGAGTTTCATCCACGAGCACGAGAGATCTGTGTATGTCTGCTTACTATTTGGACTTGTCCTACTTGGTTTCCGTAAGCAGGCATATTTTCATGAATGGTGGTAGGTGGTTTTGTAGTATATTCTTTCCTAGCCTCATTTTGAGGGGTATCAGATGGCCACCTGGCATATCCTTCCCTGCTTTTTTAGATAATTTCCTAGAAACTGGGCATCAGACAGATAGGCCTGTGGAACTGACATAATGCACTTACCTTACAGCTCAACCTCTTCACTTGGTTTCCACATGCTACTGTCAATCCCAATGTCCATGAAGAGAGGAAGGAAAATGGTCAACTGCAAATGGATAACATCTTGTCAAATGTTCTATCAGGGCTGATTAATATGGCAGAAGCTGGTATTCCAGGGATGAGTACCAAGGATCTATGTATGTTTGTTTATTAGTTGTAGTGTCCTCCTTGGCTTCCATATGCAAGCGTAGTGTCATGAAGGGAAGAAGGTTGTTTTGTTGAATTATTTTTCCTGGCCCCAATTTTAGGGGCCTCAGATCATTACATGGTGTATTCTCCTGCTTTATTGGATAATTTCCTAGAAACTGAGCATCAGTGGGATATACTGGTGAGGTTTTCATAATGCACTTACCTCACAGCTCAACCTGTTCCATTGGTTTCCAGAGGTTACCATCACTCACAATGTCCGTGAAGAGAGGATGGAAAACTATCAACCCCAAACTGATAATGTCTTGTCAACTGTTCCACCACAGCTTGGTCATATGGCTGCAGCTCCATCCATGAGTATCAGGGATCTGTGTACGTCTGCTAATTAGTTGTACTGTCATAGTTGTTTTCAATAAGCATGCATATTTTCGTGAAGGGTA
Organism: Piliocolobus tephrosceles; assembly: GCF_002776525.5. Taxonomy (NCBI): domain Eukaryota; kingdom Metazoa; phylum Chordata; class Mammalia; order Primates; family Cercopithecidae; genus Piliocolobus; species Piliocolobus tephrosceles. The sequence goes on from NC_045445.1 coordinate 18,745,075, forward strand.
GAAGTCAGTTTTGTTGTATATTCTTTCCTATCCTCAATTTGAGAGGTCTCAGATGGTCACCTGGCATATCCTCCCCTGCTTTTCTTGATAATTTCCTAGAAACTGAGCATCAGAGGGATATACCTGTGGGGCTGATAATGCGCTTACCTTACAGCTCAACCTCTTCGTTTGGTTTCCAGATTGTACTGAGGGGAAGAAGGTGGTATTGTTGTATATTCTTTACTAGTCTCAATTTGATGGGTCTCAGATGGCCACCTGGCATATCCTCCCTCCTTTCTTAGATAATTTCCTAGAAACTGAACATCAGAAAGATATACCTGAGGGGTTACCATAATACACGTACCTCACAGCTCAACCTCTTCATTTGGTTTCCAGATGCTACAGTCACCTTCAGTGTCCCTGAAGAGAAGATGGAAAATGGCCAACCCCAATCTGATAATGTCTTATCAACTGCTCCAACAGGGCTTATTAATATGGCAGGAGCTGTTATTCCAGCCATGAGTACCAATGATCTGGGTATGTTCACTTATAAATTGGATTGTCCCACTTGGTTTCCATATGCATGCATAGTGTCATGAAGAGGAGATGGCGGTTTTGTTGTATTATCTTTCGTGCGCTCAATTTGATGGATGTCACATCACCAACTGTGATGTCCTCCGGCTTTATGCAATAATTTCTTAGAAGCTGAGCATCACAGGGATTTACCTGTGGGGTTGACATAATGCACTTCCTCACAGCTCACTCTCTTCATTTGTTTTCCAGTGGAGTCACTCACAATGTCCATGAAGAGAAGATGGAAAATGACCAACCCCAACCTAATAACATGTTGTCAACTGTTCAACCAGTGGTTATTACTTGGCAGCAGCTGGTATTCTGGGCATGAGTACCAGGGATCAGTGTATATTTGTTTACTAGTTGTAGTGTCCTACTTGGTTTCCATATTCATGCATATTGTCATCAAGGGAAGAAGGTGGTATTGTCATATTATGTTTTCTGGCCTCAATTTGAGGGTTCTCAGAGGGCTCCCTAGTATATCCTAGTTCTTTATGAGATAAATTCCTAGATACTCAGCATCAGAGGGGTATCCCTGTGGGATTGACATACTGCACTTACCTCAGAGCTCATCCACTACGTTTGTTTTCCAGATGCTAGCGTCACTCACAATGTCCGTGAAGAGAAGATAAATAACAGCCAACCAGTCCCGATAACGTCTTGTCAACTCTTATTAATTTGGCAGGAGCTGGTATTCCACCCCTGAGTGCCAGGGATCAGTGTATGTTTGTTTACTAGTTGTACTATCCTACTTCATTTCCATATGCATGCAGTGTCATAAATGGAAGAATGTAGTTTTATTGTATTGTCTTTCATGAGCTGAATTTGTGGGGTCTCAGATCACCACCTGGTGTATCCTCCTGCTTTATGTGATAATTTCCTAGAAACTGAGCCTCAGAGGTATATACCTGTCGGGTTGGCAAAATGCACTTACCTTACAACTCGACCTCTTCATTTGGTTTTCAGTTGCCACCATCAATCACGATGTCCATGGAGAGAGGATGCAAAATGGCCAACTGCAACAGGATAATGTCTTGTCGAATGTTCTATCTGGGCTTATTAATATGGCAGGAACTGGTATTCCTGCAGTGAGTAACAGGGATCTGTGTAGGTATGTTTTTTTCTTGCACTGTCCTTCTTGGTTTCCATATGCATGCATAGTGTCATGAAGGGAAGAAGATTGTTTTGTGAATTATCTTTCCTGACCTCAACTTGAGGGGCCTCAGATCATCATACGATGTATTATCCTGCTTTATGGGATAATTTTCTAGAAACTGATCATCAGTGGGATATACCAGTGGGATTGACATAATGCACTTACATCACAGCTTGACCTCTTCCTTTTGTTTCCAGATGCTACCATCACACACAATGTCCATGAAGAGACGACGGAAAATGGCCAATGCCAAACTGATAATGTTGAGTCAACTGTTCCACTGCAGCTTGTTCATATGGCAGCAGCTGGTATTCCATCCATGAGTAGCAGGGATCTGTGTATGTCTATTAATTAGTTGTACTGTCACACTTGATTTCCATATGCATACATATTTTCATGAAGGGTAGAAGGTGGTTTTGTAGTATATTCTTTCCTAGCCTCCATTTGAGGGGTCTCAGTTGGCCACCTGGCATAGCCTCCCCTGCTTTCTTAGATAACTTCCTAGAAACTGAACATCAGAGGTATATACCTGTAGGGCTGACAAAATGCACTTACCTCACAGCTCAACCTCTTCATGTGGTTTCCAGATTTTACCATCACTCACAATGTCTGTGGAGAAAAGACAAAAAATGACCAAACAGCACCTGATACATTCTTGTCAGCTGTTACATCAGGGCTTATGAATTCCGCAGGAGCTGGCATTCCACCCAAGAGTACCAGGGATCAGTGCATGTTTGTTTAGTAGTTGTACTGTCCTACTTGGTTTCCATATACATGCAGTGTCATGCAGGGAAGATGGTGGTTTTGTCGTATTATCTTTTCTAGCCTAAATTTGAGGGGTCTCAGATCACCACCTGTATTATGGAGCAATTTCTTAGAAACTGAGTCTCAGAGGGATATACCTGTGGCGTTGACATAATGCAGTTACCTCACAGCTCGACCTATTCCTTTGGCTTTCAGATGCTACTGTCACTCAAAATGTCCATGAAGAGAGGATGGAAAATAACCAACCATTACCTAATAACGTCTTGTCAACTCTTCTACCAGGACTTACTTATTTGGCAACAGCTGGTATTCCAGCCATGAGTACCAGGGATCAGTGTATGTTTGCTTATTCAGTTGTGCTGTCCTACTTGGTTTTCTCAGATTGCTAACTGGTATATCCTCCTTCTTTATGAGATAATTTCCTAGATACTGAGCATCAGAGGAGTATGCCTCTTTGGTTGATATAATGCACTTACCTCACAGCTCAACCACTTCATTTGGTTTCCAGATGTTGCAGTCATTCACAACGTCTGTGAAGAGAAGATAAATAACGATCAACCAGCCTCTGATAACGTCTCATCAACTGCTCCACCATGCCTTGGTAATATGGCAGCAGCTGGAATTTCATCCATGAGTACCAGGGATCTGTGTATGTCTGCTTATTAGTTGTACTGGCCTACTTGGTTTCTCTAAGCAGGCATGTTTTCATGAATGGTAGAAGGTAATTTTGTTGTATATTCTTTCCTAGCTTCAATTTGGGAGGTGTCATTAGCCACCTGGCTTATCCTCCCCTGCTTTCTTTGATAATTTCCTAGAAATTGAGCATCAGATGGATATATCTGTGGGGTTGACATAATGCACTTACCTCACAGCTCAACCTCTTCATTTGGTTTCCAGATGCTATCGCCAATCCCAATGTCCATGAAGAGAGGATGGAAAATAGCCAACCGCAACCAGATAACATCTTGTCAAATGTTCTATCAGGGCTTACTAATATGGCAGGAGCTGGTATTCCGGCCATGAGTACCAGAGATCTGTGTATGTTCAGTTTTTAATTGAATTTTCCTACTTGGTTTCCATATGCATGCATAGTGTCATGAAGGGGAGAAGGTGGTTTTGTTGTATCATATTTCTTAAGCTCTATTTGAGGTATTTCTTAAGCTCAGAATACCACCTGTCATGTCCTCTTGCTCTATGCAATAATTTCTTAGAAGCTGAGCATCAGTGGGATATACCTGTGGGTTGAAATAAGGCACTTACTTCACAGCCGGCCCTAAATCATACTTCATGCTATTTCCACAGGCATTTAAGTTGGTATTATCTTATTCTCACACTTTCTTCCAATGCCATGGAGCCTTCCAAATTTATCATAATCTGGGAGTGGATGTGGGCCCTCAGTTGACCCACTTTGTATTTTTCTAGTTTGCATCTTTCCATGAGGATGCATTTTCTATTTGCATGTAGATGGTAAATTCTATTTTGTATCCATTACTACCTCCTACATCTCATAGATGCTGTAGATATCCTCTGGTTAATGGAATACCACTTTCATTTCAGGTTTTAAAAAGTTGTCTTAATTCAACAACTCGAGAAGGCACTTAAAGAAGTAGATTCCCACTGCCATCTCAGAAAAGTTAAGCACATGAGAAAAAAATAATTGTGTTAGTGCAAAGACCAAGGAGATGCTGTAAGATGGAATAGGTTATTGCTGAAGCTTCCTATAACTTTGAAGTGAAGAGAATTCCCTTCCAAAAGCTAAGAAAAAAGGAGGGAGCTTTTTATATTTAATAAATCTCTGTTAATAAAAGCAGCACTTTTGTTTGTTTGTTCTTCTGCCTGAGGAGGGGCATGAGTTAATGACTCACCAAGGTATTTAGTATTACAGTCCTGATTTCTGCAGCAGCTCACATTGTTGTAGCTGGTATTTCTCATTCCCTTTGCCCTGAGATAGCATGTCAGCTGGTCATGATGCTTGGTCTGGCAGGATGGCTCAAACCTTCATTACTGAACAGTCTGGACCATTAGATATTCTGCCTGGATTGGGTTGCTGTAATTTTCCGTTAAGTGTAATAAACATGGGAGGACTAAGAAGCTCTCTAGATGTATCAGACATACTCTTTTTTAGCCTCTGGTGTAGTGCAATTAATCCCCCTTTGGTCATCAGGTTTGTCACCCCAGCCAGTAGATGACCCCCTCCTTTGCCTCTAGATGGAAGATGCTGAAGAGACCAAAATGGCCAGGTGGCAGCATCAATCTGTTCAGTGGAGTCACTGTTGTGTCCCTTGTCGAAAGCATTTCTTCCTTTGGAACTAAGACTTCTAGTTCAGGAGAGCCTAAAGTAGGAAGGACAGGAAGCATTTATTCTAGTGGATCACTGAGGTAAATAGTGAGTAGGGACACTCCCAGTTATACCCCTTCATTCTAAGACTAATGAATCCTGACAACTGGAGAAAAAGCAGGCTATGTTGGATGCAGATATACAGCAAACACTGCTTCCTAAAAGTAATTTCTTAGACCTGCAAGGTATTGCCACCTAGTTAGCAGTGTAACTGAGTTGTACAAGGTCACTCCACGTTTCTGTTGATCCAGTCACTTTAACATAATGGGGGACAATTTGGGAGGCTGATTTGGAATCAAAAAACTATGAGGCCAAGGCAGTATCATGTCTTTAAAAAGATGATGGGGGATAGGGAGATATAAATAAAAAGACCAGTGATTTCCCATGAGCATGGGGCCATAACTGCACTTTATTTTCTGGAAAGTGAGTGCCTTGTTTGGAGGTGATGCTGTGTGGGATACCATGATGGTAAATAAAGCATTTTCTAGGTGCACAAATGTTTATTTTCTGAAATTACTGTGGATGGGAAGGAAGATCCATATTCAGAATAAGTGTCTATTTGAGTAAGAACACAGTCCTGTCCCTTCCATAGTGGTCCAGTGTAATCACCTGCCATCCGGTAACTGGCTAATCACGCTGGAGACAGGTGCCATATAAGAGACTCAGTGTTGCCCTCTGTTCTAGAAGATTGTACTCTCAGCAATGACTATGTTGCAGAATTTTGCTCCTTAGTTCAGCTAAAACTGAGTTCTTGTCACACGAACAGGGAAGATTAGGTTCGGGGACACATTGAAGGGTGAGGAGCTGAATTTATTGGTTGAAAAGGAAAAATAGGAAGGGAAAAAAAACTCTCAGCAAAGCGAGAGGGAGTCCTGCTAATAGGCCCCTACCTCACAGATTGATTCTGGACCACCACATAGGAACCAAAGAGACCAGGCTCCCCACCACCACCCCTGCACAAGATGCAAACTTCCCTTGGCTCCACATCCTTCTCCCAGTACACATGTCACCATTATGAAGAAAGAATCAGTTGGGAAAAGGCTAGCAAACAGTGCCAGTTCTTCTTCTGGGTGTGGGTTTCAGTCGGGAGCAGCGGTCAAGTTTCTCAATTTTCAGGCCGTTTTAGGCTTGAAGAAGGGGTTTCACCCAGGACCCTTGGCTGTCTCATGTCTCTATCAACTGTAGCCAGGTTGGCCTTGGTGAATGGAAGTCCATGCTACTGAAGCATAATCTCTATACCTGTCACCTTGGCCACTTTGTGAACTCATGGGCTTATGACACCAGTGTTGGGGAAAGAGGCTGATTAATATCTAGATAATAGGTACTTTATCCTTCAGATTATTAAAATTCTGCTCTACTGAGGTTACCCTTTGCCGAGAACTCTCATGAGACCTAAGTATCTTCACATTGTATATGCATTCGGACTAGTCTGTCCACATATTTTTTCCCAGACCTCCTTGTCACAAATTTCCAATCATGTGTCCACAAAGTCCTTGATCATACAGCCAATAAAGGAGATACTGCCTATACATGTATACATACTGATAAGTCTGGCCATCTCTCCTCCACACAGGAGCACTGCTCAAACATCTTCCCTCTGGGAGGATTTCCCTTCCCCACTGTCCTTCAGAGCTATCCCAGTTGGGCCTGTCTAATGCAGCTGTCCACTTCTGGCTTGTGTGGTAGGCAGGCATTATGAACAGACTGAATATTTGTGTCCTCTGAGAATTCATATGATGAAACCCTAACTCCCAATGGGACGATATTTGGAGGTGGAGCCTTTCGGAGGTAATTAGATTTAGATGTGAACATGATGTTTGGGTCCCTATGATGAGATTAGTGCCCTTATAATTAGAGAAAAGGGAATTTGCTCTTCCATGCTTCTTCAAAATGTGAGGATGCAGCAAGGTGGCTGACTACAAGCCAGGAAGAGGAACCTCACCAGAATTTGAGCATGCCGGCACCCTGATCTTGGACTTCTAGCCTCCAGATCCGTGAGAAAGAAATGTCTGGTGATGAAGCCATCCAGTCTGTGGTATTCTGTGATAGCAGCTCGAGCTGAGACAGCTGTAGTCTGATTCCCCAGACTCCCCTCTCCTGTATACTCAATCAAGCACTAATCCAAGTACTGCTATGGTTGGATTTTGCTGGATAATTAATGTCTCAAGTCAGTTGACCCTGAGACATGAATGTGGTGCGGGTGGGCCAGACCTGGCAGGGTAATCCTTGAGAAGTACAGCTTTTTCCTTACCAAGGAGCAGAAGAAGAGGTAAGAGAGTCAAAGCACAAGAAGGATGTGACACAGCAGGCCTGCTTTGAGGGTAAAGCCATACTCCCAAGAAGGTATAGAGTGGTTCTAGGTGTTTAGTGCAGTTTCTGGATAACAGCCAGCAAAGAAATGGGAACCACATTCCTACCACCTTAAGGAACTAGATCTAAATGCACTATAACATGAATAAGTTTAGAAGTGGATTACTCCGCAGTCTCCACATCAGCATCCAACCGGCCTGACATTTTGAGTTGGCCTTGGGAGACACCCAGCAGAGACGCCAGTTGAGCCTTCCTGGTCTTGACTTGCAGAAGTGTGGATAATAAATGTGTGTTGTTTTAGGCTGCCCAATTTGAGGTAATTTGTTATGTGGCAATAGAAAACTAATACACGTGCTGCCAGCCCAGTATAAAGAAAGAATAGTAAGTAAGCCAGGCCTAGGGATTTTTTTGTTGTTTGCTTTTGAGACAACTCTGTTCATAAGGGACCCCCCTTGGAGCCATAGGTGTGGGTTCAAAGTGCTTTTTCTTTTTCTAGGTCAAACTCAGAAGTAGATTTTCCAGTCATTAGCAGGTAAGTCACAGCAGCACACCTCAATGAGGTACATGTTACCATAATCAGAACCTAAGGAAGCCCACTATTTTGCCTGTCCCCTTTGAGTGGCAGGAAGGGTGAGATGTACCAACTTGCCGTTCACCTGATAAATACTATGCTGACATGCCTCTGAGCACTTGACCACTAAATATTTTACTAAGTAAAAGGCCCCTGATTTTTTTGTGCGAATTGATACTTAGATTGTCATGTCAGTATGTTACCAGTGTGTCTAGAGTAGTTGCTGGGTCCTGCCCAATCAGCATAATGTCATCAATGCAAAGTAATGGTGTCACATGGTGGGAAGGAAAGGAGATCAAGATCCCTAAGGACTAGTTTGGGACATAAGTTTACGATGCAGGATACTTTCCTGATTCCTTCACAGGACTCATGACAGGGGTGCCCAGCCACTTTGGCACCAGCAGGAGAAAACACCTTTTCCTTGGGTCCGCTGCACCCCATCCCTCATGGGAGGGAGCACATAGGCAAGTGAGTGTGGGAACTGGCCAGCTGCTTTGGCACTGGCAGGAGCAAACTCCATGCAGGCGCTATGGCACCATCCGGGTAGGACTGCCTGCAACCCCAAGGCCCGAGAGTGCATGTTGCAATGCTCTCTTAGTTCCGCCATCCATGGACAGCAGTGTATTATCAGCTTAGTGGGACCTTTGCCTCATTGCGGGCGTGGCTGCCCTCTGTCAGCAAAGGCAAAGGGCCAGTGCGACAGCCTTTTTGGGTACCCATACTCGGTGGGTCCCAAATTCTTGTCTGGTACCCAAGAAGAATGAGGTCACGCAGACTAATGGAAGGATGGTGAGTGCAGAGAATTTTATTGTGCGATGAAAGTAGCTCTCAGCAGAGAAGGCAGCTGAAAAGGGGGGGGGAAGGGCAGGTCGCTCTCCCCTGAAGTCAAATCGCCTCTCTGCCTCTCTCCTCTGAAGTCAAGTTGCTTCTCCCCGACGTCTAGCCGTCAAGTCAGAAGTCAAGTCACTTCTCCCTGATGTCCAACTGCTTCTCCTCTCTACTGGATGAATCTGGGGTCTTCACAAACATGGGACAGGGGGCAGGGTGGGCCGTAGGTAGTTTTGGAAAAGGCAACATTCAATTGGTAAAAAGACATTATTCAGAAAGAACCAATTGGCAGGGCATGGCCAAGATAGGATGGAAGTTGTCACTTCAGGCTTTTCAGCTTGAAGATGGGTTTCACCAAGGACCCACCTTTGTCTGCCTGGAGTTTCTCTGTCTCCTGCCTCTATCACTTAGAGAGCTTATATAAGACTGAGGTAGGAAGGAAAAGGGTTTTCCTGGCCTTGCCAGCTGAAAGCAAACAGTTCCTCATGATCTTTAAAACACATGTATAGAGAAAAAGGCATTCACATGATCTCACACACGCACACACACACACAAACTTATGTGTGAGTATAAATGCATATATAATGTTAAATATCTATCTAATGTTAAACATCTATCTGTCTACATAAAAGGGAGTTGTTATGTAAAATTGGCCTGATATAGTATTTTTACAGGACTATGCTGTCTGTATAAGATTGTTATCTCGGTATAATACTGGACAAGGGGGAAAACGTTTCTGGACTTGCTAAACCGTATTTTGTGCTAGAAGAATAGAGTGGAAGCACCTGGTGAGGGTGCGTTTGCCGAAATACTTCCCTCAGTAAGCAGAGAGGCTCTCACCCCAAATTCTTGAGGCTCCTGGATCTAGTCAAGGAGCAGCTCTGTGCAGCAGGCAAGCTGGACATTTGGCTTCTTAGACTCTGTTCCAGCCCTAGCTGCCTATGACCTGGGATTTGTCTTTCCCTTCTTGGGGTCTCATTTGTAATATCTCTGGAAAATGGCAATCCCGGGATAACTGATGTCTGACGTTCCTTGTGGCCTTGACAGTCCTGTCTGGGTAGATTGCTTTCCCTGGCCACAAGAGCGGTGTGTTTCTGTAATTCCTTTACTCTAAAGACTTTTGAAAGCCACTTTGTTGGAACACCAGTCATTTCCCATCAAGAGCTTAAAGCAGTCCTCAGAGACTCGTTATGATGTTTCCCTCATTCAACAAACGTTCCTTGAGGGTTTTCTAGTGCTGGTTCTCTCCTAGACGTTGGGGAGATGATGGTGAAAAGGTCACATGATTGGCATTTCACCATCTTATGCATCAGGGTGCCTCTGGTTGCAATGAGCAGAGAATCTCCCTGCCTGTGGGAGTGGCCCAGGGCGTCACACAGTGAGAAGCCTGCAGGGAAGCAGGCAGGGTAGGGCCAGGACTAGTTTCAGACGAATGAGGTAAAATTTTAGGGGAAAGCAAGGCACGTGGTAATCAAGATGAGGAGTAGTTTGCCATAATTTTTCAAAAATCAAAATTAATACAAAATATCCACGATGACCAATATATCAAAATTTAAAATAAAGGCAGGATTTGACCTTGCACCTGCAGAGCCCTGAGCGTCGAGCACATGGAGGGGACACATGGGTGCCACAGGCCTATTACTTAAAAACGTCTCATTTGCAATTTTCTGAGAAGGCCACTGCTTCCTTCTGAGGGAAGCTGGCAATTGTTCCCTTTCTATGCTCATGCAATCCATAGTGCCACAGGGTGGAAAAAAATAGTTTGATTTAATTACAAACATGTCTGTGCAATTTTTGACAATATTCTAAAGAACATTCAAGTAGGTCATGCAAATTTTATTCATTAAAATATTTGACTTTTCAGAAATGGAATTTCATCAAATATCAAACATTTTCTAAAAAAGTGTTCTTTCCTAGGAAAATAGCAATTATCAAGAAATTTTTGAGGCCGGGCGCGGTGGCTCAAGCCTGTAATCCCAGCACTTTGGGAGGCCGAGACGGGTGGATCACGAGGTCAGGAGTTCGAGACCATCCTGGCTAACACGGTGAAACCCCATCTCTACTAAAAATACAAAAAACTAGCCGGGCGAGGTGGCGGGCGCCTGTAGTCCCAGCTACTCAGGAGGCTGAGGCAGGAGAATGGCGTC